>NW_010138610.1:0-36196 GCF_000699245.1 Pterocles gutturalis
GGGGGACGCCGCGGCGGTGCAGCACCTCCCGACGCAAGAGGGAAATCGCGTTTGGGAATCGCTTTGAAATTGCTCCTACGGGCGAGGGCTTGGCAGGTCTGCTTCGCTGGGTACCTTTCCCGGACACTGAATCTCCTTTATAAAAATCATAACTCAATTTTTGTCAAAAGAAGACATTCAAGTTAGGAAGCAGTGTTACATACGTTTCCCCCAGCTTTCCTTGTTCTGAAGGACTTAGTTATTACTAACAAAGCAGGCAGTTGAAAGAAGCTGGACGTGTAACTCACTGAAGTTACATATCCATCATGCACAGTATTTGCCACCTAAAGTTGTGTAAGCACATGCACACGGTTCTCCTTCCCCAGCCCACTCCCTCACTGAATGTGTTCCTCCCTGCACAAGTTCTTCTCTGGCCCACTCTCCAGCCTCTGCTCTTGCTTTGCCACATACCTTATTTTCTGCCAGATGACGCAGGGATGCCTAAGCTCTCCAAGGAGAGGAAGAGACCGAAGTCACATGGGTGCTACTGGACCTAAATGTCTCAAGGGTGACTTCTGGTGACTGGATTAATGCCAGGAGCAAGAAGGACTTGGGTGTACTGCAATACTACAGAAGGTGAAAATCTGGGGCTACTGTAATAAGTGGTCCTAAGAGAGATTTAGAGCAGAGGGCTAACCATTAGCCAGGCAGAAGAGAAGGCAGGTAACTAGGATGATATGGACTGAAACTGCCCCTTTAATGCCTAATGTCTCATTTCTCTGTCACCATTCACATTTTCATCCAGAAGAAGAGGTACATCAACTACCAGTGTAACAAAGAAACCAATAGTACGTATAGTGCAGAAGCCCTGTCCATACAGTTACACTTCTTATATTCCTTAGGTTTGAAACAAGGAAGAAGCCTGATCTTCCCTGCCCCCCTGTTCCTCTCAGTTGGCTGACAGGAAGAAAAGCTCCTTGGCTTTCACTCTTCCTTCCCCTGAAGTGCTTGCTGGGGCAGAAGGAACAGATGCGGAAGAAGTGGAAAGTTACAACTGCACCCACTGTTCTGGGAGAGAGAGGGCGAAAAACTCTGAGAAGCAGAGTGATAAGATTGAAGGATGAACACAAATCTATGTGGGGAGAACATTCTGGCAGGATTAATTACTGGGAAGGAGTTAGTAGAGGTGGGTGTGAGAATCTTTGCAACATGAAAAGGCTTTACTTGCAGACACTTCAAAAATTGTGGAGTTGGCCACCCTCACTGTCACACACACATATATAGTGAGATAAGCAAGGAGAGTTTTAAAAAAAATCAAGAGACAAACCAGAATTCAAACACGAAACTTCTTTTAAAAGCAGATTGTAATATTTGGGATTTGAAGGCATCTGACTTTTGATTTCTCAAGGATGGGAAGACCAATATCACATATCATAGAATCATAGAATCATAGAATTGTTTGGGTGTGAAGGGACCTTAAAGATCATCTAGTTCCAACACCCTTGTCACGGACAGGGACACATTCCACTAGACCATGTTGCTCAAAGCCTCACTCAACTTGGCCTTGAACACCTCCAGGGATGGTTCATCCACGACTTCTCTGGGCAACCTGTTCCAGTGCCTCACCACCCTCACAGTAAAAAACTTCCTCCTAATATCCAATCTATGTACTTATTTAAATTACATGATTCTGTATGGACTCATAGAAGTGTAAGAGATCAGAAGAGGCAAAATGAAACATGTTTTCTGTTCCACGTATAGCAACAACCATCCACCCAGAAGTATTTGAAACTTACACAGTATGTTAATATTGACAGTACTGGTTGTGTTTCTTCCTCCAGCTGATTCACCTTTAATATCTTTCCATTATTTTCTGTCTCGCTGAACTTGAACAGAAAAGGCCATTACAAAGAGTTTACTATAACAATCATGTCTTTGTTTGTTATTTCAGTAAGATCTCATGCCTGTAACAGCTAATTCCTCATTACATTAGTCTCGTAATTTCTCAGGAAATAAAATTATAATTGCACAGTAAAAACTTAATTAACCCAAAGGTTGCCCAGTGGCATCTCGTGCCTTTCCAGAATGATGAGTTCAGCATAACTCTCTTCTGAAAGACCAGACATAAGATGCTTCAACAGCTGAGCAAGAGGAAGTACCAAGTTACATACCCATTTGACTCTGTGTTTTCTTGCACACCTGATGGACTCACCCCCTCTACTTACCCTGTCCAAACTAGAAACCTGCATCTTTCAATTTATTCCTCAAACTCCAGCTAGGAACATCCCACACCTTAATGTCTAGAACTGCTATCACTCCTTAGAGCAGACCTATAGTCAGAGGCAAAGGTCCAGTGGAAAAAAAAATAAAATCATACGGTCATGTAATTAATGACTGCACCATTCAACACATGGACAAGGTAATTAAAACTGTGCAGTACCTAAACCTGAATTTGACCTTGTAATTTGAATGCTCTGATTTTTAACTAACATATTAACAATTTTTTTTCCCCAGGATGCATTTAATTAAGTGAACATTATTACAGTCAAATGACAATTATGTCATTGCTGAAGTTGAAATGCCATATGTTTTTAGAGATGCATTTCCCTAGGTAGCCTAGAATATATGTCCTTACTTAACTCAACCTGAAAGTTTGCTGTGCCTCAGGGAAAAGGAAAGTACAGTGAATTTTATAATCTAGGGTTGATAAGCAAAGGACTTTCAGAAAAAAAGCTCTCTGTATATTACACCTTATTTCTCTAGAAGAGAAAAAAAGCAAAGCTAGCAGTTAAGATGGTCAGAAACTATCTGCTGTGTACCCTTGGGACTCCAACAACATCAAAGAATTTGTTCCTTGAGCAGGTGGTGTCTGAGCATCTGCGGTACACCTCTGGAGAAGCAAAACAGCACAGAACAAAAGGTGGAGCTCCACAGCTGCTTGTCAAAGCAACCATGTGCCAGAGGCATTACACTTCCCAGCAGCAGATTGATTAACCTAGAGAACTTCTATCTGGACTATCTCCAGAGGTCCCTTCCAACCTAAGTTGTTCTGTGATTTTGCGATATCACAGCTTATTACTTGTGTCAAAGGATCTGATAGGCTCTAGGGAGAGAGCTAAACAGGAACAGGAGATACAGGAGAACCTACTGTTCCCTACATTGCTCTCTGCCCCTCGGGCTCAATCAATCTCCATCATCCCTTTCCTTCGTTTTCCCTTCCCTGTTGTCTTCTCCTGCATGGGTGTTCTGGTCAAGGATGCAGACTAGCTCTCAGCAGAGGGAGAAGAGAGACAGATCCTTTGCTCTCATCTGCTCTACTCAGCTCTAGGAGAACCCTAGTCACAGGAAATAAACTGCAAAGAAGAGATACTAAATCCCACAGTCCTGCAACATAGCAAGCACTCAAAAGAGCCATAGCAATTGGTCTGAGCAAAATAACTGCCTGCAAGTCCACTGGTGGCCAGATTCCCCTGGCAAGTTGCCCTGTCAGTAACATTACACATGGCTGTCGGCTGCACCGCACTTCTAGAGCTTGTCTGTAGCTAAAGACAGCTCAACAAGCCCTATGTAGTGCTGCTCTTGGGTGACACCAGCCCATGAGCCATCCCTGCCATAAGAGCAATACATCAATACATCTGGCTTGTCCACAGTGGTAGAAGGGGGGATTAAATTTTGTACAAGAGGTCTGGCACTCCCTGTGACTTTGAAACCCATGGGCTGAGAAACAGTAAATCTGCATGAGCAATTACTTAACAACATCGATTTCTCCATCAGAGGTACACAATTTTTTTTTTCCCTGAATGTGTCTGTATTCATTTTGCTGAGTTCAATTATCAGGACTTGCTCTCTCAAGCCTTACAACAGCAGCTATGTGCTAGTGTTGCTCTTCAAAAAATGATGGCAGCATTTCCTACAGAAATATATTTGATTTCACACATTTGGAACCTGGTGAAATTCACTTTTGATTTAGATATGGACTTGCTTGAGGTGTTTAACATTACTATTTAAGGTGCTAAAGTACAGCATGGCTGTTCTACAATTCTTCATGTTATTTTACTTTTCTTCCTCTCCCTTTTCAAAGCTAGTATCTAACTTTGGGCCTCACTCAGCCTCCATAAACTTTTTAGAGTGATTAATGGTAAGTTCTGAGGTTAGTGAAGGAACTACTTGAGATCCAGATGGTCTGAAAATATGTCTCCCTTTTTCCCCATTTTCATCACAGATGCTAACTACATTGGTCATCTAACCATAGATAACCTTTTTATTAAAGATTGAAGCAAAACATAGATTAGTATTTTAGATGTTTTGGTACCATCTGTTATTAGCTGAATAGTGGGTCAACTATTCCCACAGTCTTCTCCTTTCAAAAAGTATAGTATGAATAGAAAATTATCCAGAAGTGCCTTAGTTAGTTTTCTCTCTGCTTGTACATTGCCCATTCCAATTTCATCATTCTGTTCTTTATACTCACTGTTATAATTCAAATTAGTTTCCAAATTCTGTACTATATCATACTTTTCCAGTTTCGAGATATTAACCTCCAATTATACATTTCCAAATCTTTTATATTAGGACAGTTTGCACTTGTGCAAACGTAGTAGTATTACTTAGGAAACCATCTACTCTTCCAGACAACCTGTTTTCAAGTAGGAAGTCTAGGAGAGGTGGGAGGAAAGGAATAAAACTCTTCAGAGATGTTAAACTGCTCAGTCAGTTTTATAAAATTCCAATTTAACTGGACAAACTCAAGATCAGTACAATATGCAGCTCAGGAAAGACCTGCTCAATATATGACTACAGTCAAAAAACTTTTATGGCATTAGAATGCATAAAGAATAGGATGATGAATAGTTCAGAACCTGCAATAATGCCTTTATATGGAGCAATCATGCAGCTTAATCTTCAGTCATGTTATCCTACTTACCCAATCTCATAAAAATATTGCAGAACTAGAGATGGATTCTTCAGAACACAAGTAATCAAAAACAACAAGGAAGAGTTTCTTCTACTTAGCAAGTATATAATGAAAACATAAGAGGGAACATAGTAAAATCACATAACATGAAAATTTTAGAAAAGACTGCTTGTAATCTTATGTTTTCTTTATCTTTTTTTTTAGGAAAAAAGATTGAAAATTAAAGGAATTAAATGCAAAATTAGTAAGTGGGACATGTTATTTCACACAGCCTGTAGTTGATCTGTGCACTCTGTCATGGGAGGCTTTTAAGAACAAGAATTTATCAGGGTGACAAAATGGATTTGATTTTGTATGGTTGTCAAAATAAGTCTTACAATCACCAATAATAATGTAAGTTATGAAGAATATTGATCTTATTGTTTCATGACTAATGCCAGTGCAAGGCAGTAGATACAGAGAAGAGACAAAAATATGAAAGGCAGATTATGTCACAATGGATTTCTTACATCTTCCACTGAATTATAATGTGTTTTTTTTTTTTCTTTCCTGAGATGGGTTATTGGTATGGATTATTCTTTATACTCATTCAGTTGGGGCAGATGATGTTCCTATCAGTTGAATTGATTAAAAAAAATACTGATTTCCTGAATACAGGGCGAGACCATTGATTTCAAAGACCATTGACTCACACTGTGCAATCTACATATTCTCCCCGCAAAAAGGAGGGCATATATATGGTAAAATTATTTTGTTTGTAGACATTTTATTATGATCTTTACTGCATCTGGACAATCCACTGAAAGTAAAACAAAATACACCTAAAGCAAAACTGTAACTATGCAACCCTTCAAAATTATTGCTGTGATCAAGTCTGATAAATGGCACATAGTGACCTATGCAGGTTAATCAGGTTAACCTGTGCTCCAGAACAGAAACATATAAATCTAAATATAAAACAAGCAGTTAAATAAATATGTGTAGCTACATTCATATAAAATAAAACCATATTCATATTTACCTAAAAAGCCATTTTTCCATTTTTGTAAAATCTCAGTTATTGTTTAAGTTTTTCCCTTAGCAGCTGTCATAGTTATTTTAAAGGAAGCTCCCTCCTATCAGGGGCTGCAAATGACAGTGCAAATTAATGGTACAATCCTGCAAGGTACAAGATACGATCACAGTTCTGAAAATGCTTAAAAGCAAACAAAAGTCATGTTATGTATTACTTCCAGAACTTTTGTGAGACTTTTTCAAGACTCGGAATCAGTGAAATAAGGTTTTTCAAAATGGAATGACCAGCATTTTTCCTAAATGAAACATTTCCTGCTCTTAGTTTTATAGTCTGCTTGGCTCCAGGAAAGTCAATCCAGGCTCATGTTTTTATAATTATTGTGCTGTTATTTGCTCAATGGCCATCAGTTACTATTTTACTTAGACTGAGAAAGGAATACTCAAGGAAATCTTAACAACAAGTTCATATTTTGATTTGATTGTACGTAAGCACAAAACTACAGAAGAGTTGCACATCTCTCCAGATTTGGATCTCAGGTAAAGTTTGTCTGTAATTTTCCCACTTGTCAGAGCTGTATTGTCTCTCCCATTCCTGTGGAGGTCCTGCATTTCTTCCTGTCCTTTGCCACAGCTTCAGAATGTTCTGGCAGACAAATGCCGCATGCTTCTTTCGGAGATGGAGATGACACTGCTTGCTTTCAAGCAGACCTCTGCTGAGCTACTTAGTGACCTTAGTAAAAACATGTTAACCACAGATGGCTTCCAGAATCGCGTGAAGCAGTACGAGGTAATGGTTTCAGCTGCATATTTGATAAGAATGCCCATCTGACAACAGAAAGTTGTAAGAATTCATAATGTTCCAGGACCCAAGTTCAAGGAGTTCTGCCAAGAGCAATGAATCCCAAGATTTTGGAGAAAGTGTTACTTCCAGAGTGAGGCAGGAAGGGCTGAACTGCTACTGAGGACAAGAGGTCACTCTGGTCATGAAATACAGTGGTATTGGATGAGTGATAGACAGGGGTGCTGGGGTTCGGGAGGCTGGAGGGATTTTCTGAAGGGAGGTTTTGAATGTGTGGGCTGAGGCAGGTCCTGGCATGGCATCACACTTTAAACATATTGATTGTGGGTTGGAAGCACAACTTAATCTTACTGCAGCTACCACTAAGAAATGGGGAGCTGTAAAACAAATGTCATTGGCAAATGCAGCCGAGCCCTTTGCCTCACTGGTGAGGCCTGCTTCATGTTGGGAAAGCTCCTCTGGAGAATGTAAGAATTACCTGGTCTTGTTGTTTTGGAGAAAAGGTGTTGGTATTAATCAACAAAATATTTCAACTTCAGAAATTTTCTTCAAACCAGCTGATGGATATGCAACTGGGTACCGCTGATGTGTATTTGGAACAGAAGCTTATAAATGGCTGATATACCAATATTTGAGCACTGTCTTGTCCCTAGGTGTCTTTGTGTAGATTTTTCTATTTTGTGAGATCTAGATCGCAAAAACTAAAGTACCATAGATCTATCCACTTCATGAGGGCTTTCTGTCTCCATAGAACTGAAAGAAAATTCATAGAATCCCAGAACGGTTGAGGCTGGTCTGGTCCAATTCCCCTTCTCAAAGCAGGGACTAGAGCAGCTTGCTCAGGACCATGTCCAGTTCAGTTTTGAATACCTCCAAGGATGGACACTCCACAATTGCTCTGGGAAACCGGTTCCAATATTTGATCACTCTTACAGTAAAAAAGCTTTTTCTAAATGGTATTTGTTGTCCTACATTTTGTGCCCATTGCCTCTTGTCCTTTCTCTAAGCAGCTCTGAGAAGAGTCTGTCTCCGTCTTCCTGCTCCCTGCCCCCATCAGGTGTTTATACATACTGGTAAGATCCACTTTGAAACTTCTCCAAGCTAAACTGTCTTGACCTTTCCTCATAAGACAGATCCTCCAATTGCTTAATCAACTTCATGAGCCTACTTTGGATTCACTCCAGTATGTCCATGTGTCTGTTTTACTGAGAAGCCCAGAAATGGACCTAGCACTCAGTCGTGTCTCACCAGTGCTGAGAAAAGGGGAAGAACCATCTCTCTCAAACTGCTGGCAATGTTCTTCCTAATGCAGCCCAGTAGGCTGTTGGCCTTCTTCGCCACAAAGGCACATTGATGTCTTGTGTTTAACTTGTCCACCAGGACCCTGCAGTCCTTCCCTACCAAGCTGCTGTCCAGAAAGCTCATAGTATCAGGTTGCGGATAAGGACTTATATGTTCTTAAATCCTCTTATGCCTTTATATGTATCCTTATTGATTGTTAGTATTATGGTAGCATTAAAAATAATTGGTTTGCCAATACAAGTATTTCCAATGCATTTTTATCTTTTTTCTTATAGTTCCTGAGCCTTCATTGGGTGTGTTTACTAAATTTCACATATATTTTACCTCAAATAACTGAAAAAATTCCCAAGTTTTTAAAGTACTTTGTGATATCTAGGAAAGAAAAGTAGCACAAAAATAAAGACATTGTTTCCTACTTACTTATATAAAGTTGAAACATTTTCAATAGGGTTTTTCAGCAAACTCTTAGCATGACACAGTGCTTTTCTGTTCCTTGTAAGCAGCCAGTGTATAAATGGCAAAAGATTCATCTGACCAGCACTAATTTTTTATTTTAAAGATACACATACTGATCAACTAGTAACTGATTTTGGTGTTGTGCCTATTTTTATTCAGTATAGGTCTCAGTTATAATGATCAAAAAATCTTGTTTTAATAGGCAACCATTTAGAATTTACATGACGTAAGTGTTTTCTATGATATATTAAAAAACAGCGGTCAATCTCACAGCCATAAGAAGGCATCCAATAAATAGTTTTTTGGGTTAAAAACAGATTAACCTTGATCATGCATTTTATACCAATACTGTCAGTCTCATGTTCTCAGATGCATGGTTTTTGGACATATGAGTGATTTACATTTATCGTGGTTTAACCTGACTAGCAGCAAATGTCACGCAGCTGCTCGCTCAGCCTTCCCCTCCCCGCAGGGGTGGGGAAGAGAATTAGAGTGGTAAAGGGAAAGGGGACTCATGGGTTGAGATAAGAACAATTTAATAATTGAAATGCAATAAAACTGAAAATAATAATGATGATAATAGTATACAAATATACAAAGGAGTGCAACTGCTCACCACCCAGTGACCAAGGCTCAGCCCATTCCTGGCTAATGATCCCAGAGCGTGGAGGGTCCCAAAACCTCAATCCTAGAAAAAGAGAGAAGAGCCTGAGAGCCAAAGACTGAGAGCTGACTGAGAGAGCAACCAAGAAAGAGACAGATGACCCAGAGACAGAAAGTGCTTCCAGGCAGACTCTCATCTATATACTGGGCATGACATGCATGATATGAAATATACCATTTGCCAATTTGGGTCTCAATCCTAAACCTAAGTTTGAAACCTAAGCCTGTAACTGTGGGCTACGCTCCCTCCTAGCTTCTTATGCACCTCCACAGTAGCAAAGCATGAAAAGTTGAAAAGTCCTTGACTGTCCTGGCGGCAGCTATAAACATCGATGTGTTATCTGTTATCACAAACGCAAAACATAGCTTCACAGTAGCTACTGAGAAGAAAATTAACTCTGTCCTAGCTGAAACCAGGATAACACTGTTACTGGGAAACCAACCATGCTAGTTGAAACAACCACTTAATGAAATGCTCTTGAAGCCATGCTAATTAGGTGAACATTAGACTATTGTGATTACATTATGCTTGCCACGGTAAATTATATGTAATAACTGTCACTACACTAGTATGATAAAATACTTCTACACCACCTCATTTTCAATTTTAGGGCACAATAAGTGATTCTTGAACCAAGAAATTATAGACTTTTATGTATAAGATAATACAAAATAATACATAGAGGGAAAAATCCCTAGCAACTGTGTTAATGTATATGTTCATGTATCAATACCCCACACCTTTATTACTCTGCACAGTTCCCATCTCAAGAAAAAAAAAAAGTATTGAGCATGAAAAGGTATGTAAAAGAATGACGACCCCAGTTAGAGGAGAGACTTAATGGAACAGGACTCTGACCATTCATTGTATTCTGTAATGCAAAAGCTAACACAAACCTGGTAAAACTGTCGTATGGCAGGCTTAAAGCAAAGAAGCCTTTATTTTAGAACAAAAAAAAAAAAATCCCACAACATAATTAAGCTGTGGTATTCACTGCTAGTCAGTGTTACGGAAACCAAGTATAAATTCATTAAAAATGGACTAGAAGAAAATATCAAGCAATTAGTTAATCAAGGGCTATTAAAAATTATAATCATGGTAGAAGAGCTCTCTAGGGATAACCCAAACACATTGATCCATGGAAACTAAGTAGTTAAACCAGAGGGAATGTTATGCTATACATGTCCTGTTCTTATGTGCCTTCCCTGATCTTCTCTACTGACAGGCAGGAACTTCTGCAAAACAGTATGGACAGTCTTATGACTTTTATCCTTGTGGGAAAGAGGTAAGAATTAGTCATAACTAATTATGGCAGTTCTCATCAAAATTATATAATTCTTCTATTTTATTATTAAGACCTGCTTCATTATAAACTGCTAACATCATACCTACTACATGGAGTTAAATTTCCCTGTAGGTCTCTGACTGGAAAAAAAAAAACAAAACAAACCAACAAAACAACTTTTCTTTTGATTATGAAACTGTAAATTCTTTTTGATGCCAGTAATTTAACTATTGACATGATTTTTCACTAGCAATGTGTTTTCTTATATGTGCATTCCTAAGTGTGTAATCATCCAGTAGTGGGGTTGTGTATAGTCAGACTGGCCATATACATTCTTGATCCAAAAGAATGTAGCATCTGAAATTCATATGCAGCTAAAGGCAGAAAAATAAATGAAACAAATGTGATAGATAAGTATTTTAAGGATATAAAATATAATAGACAGGACTATATCAAGTACTTGTTAAAACAAATTTGAGGCTTTGGAAATGAAATATAATATAGAGCAAGTTAGTACTTCTGGTTTTAAAGATAGGGTAGAAAGAGTCACAGAATAAAAACAATCAGTAAACTCAAGAATAAAGAACAAGCAACAGCTTCATGACAGGTATAGGAAACCAGTTAAGGATCAACATGAAACTTGGAACGTTTGCCCTAAGTCCAGCATCAGTCTCCGTCTGAGTGGTAAAATCAAAAGAGGGCAATAGGCTGCTGAACAAATATAAGAGAATGCTTACATGACTTGGTGGAGAATACTCAAAGACAGCTGTGACAGTGGTCTAGGAGTATTTTGGAAAGTTATCAACATGTAGAGATAATAAATTATATGGATAAGAATTATAAGGTAATCTAATAAAGAATAAATTTAGAACAAAATCTTCTGGTTAAAAAAAAAATCCAGTTTACGAAACCATTAAGAGTATATTTTGAAGAGGTCCTTCATAGTGAAGTGGATAAAAAACCCCACAAAACCATAACCCAAAATTGTCCATTTTCTAGCTACCTGAGACATTTAGAAAAGAGTAAAATTAAGTGTAAGTTTAAGTACAAGTACAAATCTCAAAAGGCAATCAGAATTCCCAGGAGCAAAGCATGAAGTGTTCGTAATTGTCATGTTGAAATACTAAAAGCAAGGGGAAAAAGTCTAATGCAATCTTATCTAATTCCTAAACTGATAGTGTTGGTCTGCAAATTTGAAAATATCCAAAGAAACAGAGAAATATAACTTGCTCAATTTAAAAAAAAAATAAATAAATTTGGCAGTGATTCATAGCTCATAGGCTATGGAATCCTGTTTTTGCTAGTGCACTGTAGTTTTACGTTTTAAGCAGAAGAGAAATACATCAGGTTTTTTTGATCTGTGAAAAGCTGATCCTTTTAAAATTAAACATGTTCCATTCATCGAGTGCTTGGGGAGAAAAATAAAACCTATAAAAGCTACACAAGTATTTTGATTAAGAAAGGTCACAGTAATACATTATGGGGTTGTAGGTAGATCAGGACTTGTTTTGCCTGCTATCAATACCTAATTAAGCTAAGGAACTTTTTTCTGCCATTCTCCCTGAAGTAGCCATGCATGTGTCCCTTTCATTACCAAATTCACAGGTTTGGTAGGAAATAATGACTTGCACCAGATTTTTTTTAATAAGGCTAATGATCTTTGGTGCTGTAGAAAAAGACAGAGGATACCGTATAGCAGAAGTCGGGATTTCCACAGACACTATTTATCTTACCCTCATTTATTTTATTAGACTAACCGGGTTTAGTAGGGAGAACTGGAAAACCTTTCAGACGCATGTGTTTCATTTACATCAGTTCTCAGTTCTGAATCAAAAGCTTGTTCAACTGTGTAGTTTTTCTGCTTCTAAAGGAGTCATGGCAAGAGGATGTACCAAACCTAAGTACCCATAGTATAACTAACCCTGGTGAAATCAGGAAACATCAAAAAATAGCAGACTGAGCAAGCCCAAGGAAGGAAACTTCAACACTGTATTCTTCCCTGAAAAAACTCAGGACACGCCAACTAGCTGTAACAATCCACTGGAAGGGTGAGCACTTAAAGGGCAGATGCTGTGGATTTTATTATATTACTAATGACCTTTAATAGAATTAAGAAATTCAGATTATAAGTGGTAGTGTTGTTGTAACTGGACTAAAAATAAGTGGTTGTTATATTTGATTGACTGTTACAGCTTTAGACTAACTGTAAAGTCCAGTCATGGATCTTCACATAAGATGTGTTCTCTTTGTTACTCATCGTGACCTTCTGTGCATAATACTAAGCATCTACTAGAGGCCCCTCTTGGAGGCAGATTCCCAGGATGGGTGGACCTGTGATCCCACTCAGTAGGACCTTTATTAAGAAGAGGCTTTGAGAGAATTATCCCAATGGAGTGCCCCAACTGTTCCCCCTAGGACAATTTCAAAATTTTCTGATCTTGAACAGCAGCAATCTGCATACATTGTAATGCTCCTGCTATTATAATTAGAGTTTCTGGAGTGTTTCAGAAATCTTAGAGGATAGGCATTACGACTGGTAGTAGAAGAGAGATCTCTTTTCAACAAACAGATCATGAAAAGCAGTTTAAATTGTCACCCATGCTGTACTTTCATGCAAAACCCCAACTGTATAAAAACAGTAGTTAAATTCAATACTACATAAGCATAATTCAAAAGTGAGCTGCAAAGCCATTCCCTTTCCTTCTTTTACTTTTCCTAGAGAATTATCAGTAAATTAGCTGGTGAATCAAAAACCCCAGCCCTTATTCAGTGAAGGTGAACCCATACAGAAGCTGAAAAAGATCTGCCTTCAAAACTGACTGGATGACTTCTGGCCAGTGAAAAGGGACTATGTTGTCCAAGAAAATTTTAGATCAGATATTCCTTTCATCCTTCTTCCCTGTGGTGCCTGTATAGAAATGGCATGAGTACAGTTACAACAAAACAGGAACGGTCTGTCTTCTCTAAATGAAGACAGACATCCATAACAATGATAAAAAGCACAAAAAATATTATTCTTAGCCTTATGCCAACAACTTTTAAATGTGAAACACTAGTTAAAGGCAAAGCAATTTAACTTACACAATTAGTGCTAGAAACCATAATTTAAAAATAAGGTCATTTTTTTTTTAATTGTTGGGCTGATTCCTGAGGCTGGCTAAATAGTGGTAAATCCCATTTAAATAAGTCTCACAATCCTCAAAGGCGACGAACATCAACACCTTGACACAAACTGTTTCTGCGGGGATGCCCAGCATTCCTAAGGGTGTGATTTATAGAACTCCTCCGTCAAAAGTAAATCTACTTTGGCTTTATGCTTTCTTTCAGCCATACTGATCTCCAAAAAAAGCAAAAAAAGCCTTCTGTATGAATACTACAGATGGACTTAAGTATCACTCAATTTATAAACCCTTAAAGTGTTCCTTGGCAAACAGCTTTACTCATTCAAATTACTGCAAAATATTGGAATGTCTTACATGCACAGATGATGCATGAGGGTATTCTGGTGAATATCTCAGAATATGCTTTTGGTGGTCACAGCCATTTATTACAGAGTGAAAATCTCGAATTTCCAATGGCAAGGGCATAGTTTAAGATTTTTTCAACAGGTGAGGTAATGGTTCAAAAAAGAATTGCAAAAAAGAACATTTGTGAGATGCAAATGCCATATAAATTAGAGGAACACATAAATTAAAGTGGAAGAGGTAAGTAAATCCATTCTTCTGTTTATGTAAAAATTATTTAAATAGATTAATTAAAAATGCATGACATTTCTGGGGCAAAAGACATCACCAATTTATAAATGGAAAAACAAGCACACAGAGCGAGCGATATAATCACTACTTGATAACATTCTGACACTCTTCACTCTCCCTCTCTGAAAAGACATGTTTTGAGAAAAGTATCTGTGACTTAAAAAACATTAGCTATGACAGATCATAGAGGATTTGCATTAGCTAACCACCACCCTCCCCCGAACATTCTGATAATATTAATTACACTTTATTATTGAGCTAGTATTGTAATAGAAATGCACTAAATTAGCTTAAGGAGCTGTATGCTTTCTGATGCTGCAAACTAGAATGAAGGATCAGTAGCAGAGAAGCTGTAAGTGTGAGTAAATGTATAATTAATATATGATATGGTGCCAATGGATAAAGAATAAAGGGCTTGCTGTAACACAGAGGGCCCCCTTATCATCAGAGGAAATCAGGCATGGGAAGGAAGGAACTGCAACAAGTATGAATGAGTTTGAAGGTCTTCAGACCCTTTGGTTGTTGACAGTGAGTCCTGGCTTTGCATGGACGCAAATTAAAAATAAAGTATGTGAAGTCTTCAGCCTGAGAATACAACTTATTTCAATTTTACAGGATACGTGAGGATTGAAGTCAGAGAGTTTAGCCCAGAACAAATATTTATCCTGACAGAAATCCCATTTGGTAAACATATTCTCCTGATAAGACATTAATTCCTAATATGAAATACTCATAGCCGTATCTGCTAGAGGTAGCTTTTTCTTCTTCTGTCATCTATAAATAAGTGCTTTATTTTATTACTGAAAATATTGCTTCACTTTGCTTAAATAGGGGATATGATTATCGTAACATTGTTACTGTTATTATAAGCAAGACAATAGCATTAATGCAATCATGAAGATGAAAAATCAAGTGCTGAAAATACCAGAGCAAAGGCTTGAAAGCTTTAACCATGTCTCAGGTATTTTTCTGGCATCCTCAAGAAACAGTAGCATACTGTAAACCAATGTGGAGTATCTTATCTGGCATAACAAACCTATATATGGAGCATACATTCTTCCATAGTGTGTTGCTTTATAGATTTGTGTGATCTACAAAGCCTGCCATGTTTAAGAAAAATTGGGAGATTAGCATAATATGGAAGAAATAGTAAAACTAGAATTTTAGAAGAGGAACTTCTTATGCTTGGAGCTTTTATTCTGTCAAAAAACAAAAAACAATAGAAAAATTTATTATGTGAATGGGTTGCTGACTTGGAATGGAGAAAAATGAAGCTGTAAACTAGTGCCAAATAGTTACGTAAGAAGGTATGCAATGAAATTGTGCAAAGGAAAAAAATAAAATTGGTATCAAAATACACAGGAGTGTGAATTATAGATGATTGTCATACAGTCAGTGAAAGAGTAAAGCCCACAACTTTGTGTTTTGTTGTAAATTCCTTTTGCAACAAAGGCAGATTCAAAAGTGTTGAGAGTTGTGTATTACAGGATAATGGATAATGCAAAGATTCTGTCTTCCTTGTGTCTCAATATGGCTACCACTTGTAGAAAAAGACAGAAGGTTTGAGTATTCCTGGGATCAGTACAGCTCATCTCCGTGGAAAAAACAAAAAAAACAAACAACATGGCATTTTTTGGAAGAGGGGCCATGATGTTTATGGTTAACAGCTTTAGCTGGGGCTCAAGGCAAAGTAGTGCAATTCTGGATTTGCTATAGCATTCTGGAATGGTATGATTTCAGGTAAGTGATTTCCCGTCCTCCCCAAACTGTCTTGAAAATACTGAGATTAATTTAATATTGCAGTACCTCTCGTGTACTGATGGCCCTGTTACTAAGACTGGTGTGAAAAGCAATAGCTTAATAATATTTAAACAGTCCCAGGAAGGGTTATGCACACCATTATGGTCTGGAAGATATACAAAGCAACCAAGATCACCTGTGCAGGGCTAGATGTGAGCGTAAAAACATTGAGAAGTCGCAGCAGATTGCCAGGTGTCAGTCTCAGACACCTGTCCTTGGAAGGGTGGTCCTGGTTTCTCATTCGTGGTTTAGTATGTTTCTGTTTTTTCCATAATTTTGCTTAACTGTGTCTGTCTTGCAGAACATCAATTGCACATTCTTTCCGCACCTGTCTATATATCACATGCATAAGAACCCCCAAATAAAATCCTCAGAAGTGCTACATTTTTTCCCAGGTTTTCTATCATAGTTTTAAGAGCAGGCAAGTAAGATAATCTTAAGGCTCCTTCTGTGCTCCCACTTTCCTTGTTTTTTGTTTCATTTCACTTTTTTGGTTTGGTTGGGTTTGATTTCTTGGGTTTTTTTCATTGGGGTTGTTGTTGTTCTGTCTATGCTATGTATGTTAGAAAATAAATCATATGTTTAAGTCCACAGAAGAAGTCACCAGGAAGTCTAATATTAACAACAGTTTTTCATGCGTTTCCTCTTGAGCAACCTTGATGTATTCTTAGAAAGTGTATTTTCCCCTTAAAAAAAAAAAAAGTATGCAGAAGAAAAATTTGGGCCATGTTAAAAAGATTAATAGAAAAACAATAATATGAAGGAACAAAATAAAAAAGACTGTGTCATGAAATTATGTTTAAGAAATGTAACAGTAAGACCTGTAGTGAGAAATTATTTTTTAATGCCTTGAGTTGTGAAAGCAAAACCAAAGACCTACTGAATATGAGGGGGTGCTATGACAGGCTCTGTGGAGAGGTCTCGTGGTTAGGTATAATTTTTTTCAGGGTCGGTTGCAATCAGATGGCTATCAAAGTCAATATAATTAAGAAAAAAATTAAGAGTCCACCCTCTCATAGAGAGGGAATATCTGGGTAGAACAGATGCTTTCAGATCAGCTAGACTTGATTTAATTTCTGGACTGGTTGATGATATTTGATTTCTGTCTGTGACATGGTACCAGACTTTGGAGAACGAATATAGTTGAGTAAGGTCTTTAAAACCATCTCCGATAGTATTCTCATATGCAAACCAGGGAAACAATCCACGGATTAAATTGTTGTGAAGTGGGTGCAGGGTTGCTAAAGACGAGAAAATCTGCACCAAGAGAGCAGCTATTTCTGGCTCAGTGTCTGAATGAATGTAGCGATCTAGGAAGATGCTGTGCAAGTCTGTCCCAAGTCCAGTTATGTATCATATTTTCATACATAGCCTGGGGATGAGATATGAGAATGGTTTATTAAATCTGTGAGTGAGATCAAGCTGGAAGAGGATTCAAGTATATTTTAAGTGAAAATAAAACTTAAGAAGCTGGGGATATGACATAAAAAACTAGGATTCTGCTGTGCAGAGGGAAACACATGGTGCCATGTGTAGGCAGGAGAAACCTACTTCATACAGAAAACAAAAAACAGGTGGTCTGGTACAGACCTGCAAAATGGGATCTAAAGGTTGCTGCAGAACAGGAATCACGGTATGTTCCCTCAAAAACCTGCATGTCCAGCTGGGGTTTGTAAGCAGAAATACAGCCTCTAATTCATACTGGGTGATTCTGCCTCTCCACTCAGCACTGGTAAGGCAGAAGCTAGAGCACTGTGTGCAGAATCTGGCACTGCTGTTCAGGAAGGAGCTAGATCAGAGTAAAGATAATCTATGAAAGAAAAATGAGAGTGAGTAAAAGACTTGCAAACACTCAGGGCAGTTGGGGAAAGGGAAGGAAAAACCTCTAAAAAAGAAGGGAATAATTGGTTCATATGATAAACGGAGAGAAGTAATGGATTGCAGGTTTAACAAAGAAGATTTTAGCAAGTCTGGGATTTTTTCATCTAGAAAGGTTCTCACATGACTGGAACAAGTTAGAGAACAGCTGGCAGGATGTACCTAATGGTAAATTATTCTGTTCTGGCATGGGGTGGACTGAATGACCTCTTGAGGCTTCTCTTCCAGTCCTGTGATGACTGCTGCAATTGTGTGACCATGAAATTCAGATGATTGCCAGGTACATACTAAATGACTGGTTTTAATACTTGAGCTCTTCAAAGCAACCCTGAAATATACAATGAATTAGAAAACTGTTTTGGGAAAAGCTTGGTTCAACATTGTCTCAATTTTCACAGACTACTGCCATCTACTAGTACTGCCTTATGTAGACTTTAAAAGTATTTCACCAGGTGGTGCTGTTACACATAACCTTCCAAGTCTTACCCTACCACCTGAGCACATGGTAGTCTTGGGAAAACACCTGTGGCTTATGAAAAGGTGTCTGTAGAGGCAGAATTACTTTTAACAATCAGTCTTTGCTATAACTGCAAGAGTCGCGGAAAGAGGAATTTTCTAGAAGGCTGCCTGGCAGACTTAATTCCAGATTGCATAAAAGGATGTATAAGTTAAAGTATATGTCTAAGTATACGTATAAGTTGTGTAGGTGTATATATATGTGTGTGTGTGTGTATGTATGTTGTATAAATATATCTGCTTTACTGATTTCTCCTTCCTTCAAAGTCCTGCCTATGACTTGGGAGAGGGACTGCACAGCCTCAGAGCAGAACTCTGCTATCCATGACTGGTGCATATACAGCTGTAATATGTAAAGACATGCTCTGCAAATGTATTATGGAAAGCACAATTAAGATGAATTCATTTAGGGACTATCTTTATTGTACGGCATAACAAAACAAGCCTTCTGTAGTATATGGATAGCAAAGATAAGCCTTTTATAACCAAACAAACTTTGGGAAACTGTATAATTCTTCATTCTAAATACACAAAATGTTTATATTGTCTCCTAAATATTCTCTTTTATGAAACAGGAAAGTTAAAATATGTTAATGCTGTCGATATTTTAATATTAAATTTAAAATATAGACTATACAAACTTTCATTCAAACTATGAAAAAATAAATTATAGAATCTGTAAATGTAGGCTGGAAGCAACTGCTCCAAGCAGGCTCAACGAGATCAGGCTGCTCACGGCCTTGTCCAGGTGAATGGGTGGAGATTCCAGAACCTCTCTGGGCAACTTGTTCGAGTGCTTAACAGCCTTCAAATAAAGTTGCTTTCCTTGAATCTAATTGGAATTTTCTGTGTTGCAACTTAGGTCCATTGTCCTCTGTGCAATGCACTCTGTTCTTCTGAGAGGAGCCTGGCTCCGCTTTCTCTATGCTATTCTGTTAAGAACTTTATAAAAGCTGTAAGAAATCCTCTTTACTTCTCATCTCAAGGCTAAACAAACCCAGTTCTCTCAGTCTCCCCTAATACTTCACGTGCTCCAACCCCTAATCGGCCCCACTGGACTCACTCCAGTATGGCAACACCATTCAGATACAATTTGTGCTGCTGCTGCTTGTTCCGTCCCCATCTATCTCTGAAAAGAATCTGGCTCTGTTTTCTCTACACTATCTTATTAGACAGTTCAAAACATAAGATGTCTCCTCAGCCTTCTTCTCACTGGGTGAACAAACCCAGTTCTCTCAACTTCTCCCCATATCCTGTGAGCTGCAGTCCCCCAGGCGTTTTGATGACCCTACCTCAGACTTGCAGCAGGATGCCAATGTCTTTCTCGTGCTGAGAGGCCCACAAGCAGGCACAGCAGTTCATCTGTGAATAGACCAGAGAGGAAGTATAACCTCCTTTGACTTACTGGCTACGCTTCTGCTAACACAACCTGATATGTTGTTGGCCATCCTTGCCATAGGGGCACATTGCTGACCCATGTTTATTTTACATGCTGCTTGTACACTACGGTTCCACACCCTTTCCTGCAAAGCTGCTTTCTAGCCAGGTGGTGACAAGTCTGTATTGCTGTACAGAGTTACTCCACATAAAAATGTAGGACCATAAATCTGTGTTTGTTGATCTTCATGAGCCTCCTGTCAACTTACTGGTCCAGCTCAGAGGACCCTTTGAATAGCAGCTGTGTCCTTCAGTGTATTAATCCCCATCTCCAATTTAATGTCATCCATTAACTTGCTGAAGGTGCTTTCTGTCCCATCAAATTATGAGAAAAGACACTAAAAATATCACACCCATCTTGGCCTCTAGGGGATACCACTAGTAGTGACAACCATTTGGATTTTGTACTGTTGATCACAATCCTTTGAGTCTGAAGGTCTGGTCAATTTCTCACCCGTCTTACAGTCCACTTTTTTAGTCCATATCTTGTCAAATTGACTACAAGAATACTATGTGAGACCCTGTCAAATGTTTTGCTAAAGTCAAGGTAAATGTCATGTACTGCTGTCCCCTTCCCACAGAGCCTGGCATTGTATTATGATAGGCAGGCAGGATTTCCTCATGGTAAATTTATGCTGGCTTTTCCCTATCACCTTCTTTTCATACATGTGCCTGGATAGGGCTTTCAGAAGGGTTTGCTGCTTAGTCTTCTGGGAACAGAAGTTAGGTGACAGGTCTGTTGTTACTTGGTTTTGCCTTCTTGAACTTCCCAAAGATGGGTGTGATATTTGTCTTTTTCTGTTTATGAGGAACCTCCCTCAGTTGCCATGACCTTCCAAGGATGATAGAGTATGACCTTACAATCGCTATGGCCAGCTCCCTCGACAACCTCAAGTAAAGCCCATCTAATGCCATGGATTTGTGTATACCAAACTGACTTGATTACTTCCTGATTGTCTTCCTGTACAATGGGTAATGATATATTCCCAGAGACTCTGCCAGTAGGCTCAGTGACCTGGGAAGACAGATGTCAGACCTTGCCAGTCAAAACTGAGACAATAAAAAGGCATTGGGTACTTTGGCTCTTTGTATGTTCTTGTATGTTCTTGTATGTTGATGTACATACTGAAGTTCTCGTTGCTATTCTTTCCATCCCTTATTAGTTTCAACTACAGTTGAGCTTTGGCTTTCCTAGCTCCAACACTGCATACTTAGGTGACATCGCTACATTCTTTCTGGGTAGTCTGTCTACACCTATGCCATCCATTGGGTTCCTTTTGGAGACTGAACTTGGTCAGGTGGTCTTTGTTCATGCTGACCTGCCTGTGCATCAGAATGGCCTGATTTTCTTTGAGGAAGATATCCTTGAAGATTTACCAGATCTCCTGGGTTCCTTTGCTCTTTAGAGCAGTTTTCCATGGGATTTTGCCAAACAGATCCCCAAAGAAGCTGAATTCTGTCTCCTGGAAATCCATGGTTCTGATCTTTCTATTGTTTTGCTCAGTTTTCTCAGGATTTTAAATGCCAAAAATCTCATGATAAATGCAGACAACGCTGACCTCAGCCTTCACCTCCCCTGGCAACTTCTTCCTTGTTTGTGAGAAACAAGTTATACAGAGCATCTTCCCTGGCTGGTTTATTGTTCACCTGGCTTAGACCTACGTTCTAAAGTCTGTCTAGGATCGAGCTGGTTTTTTTTCTTTTCCTTAATTCCTTTGTTCAAAACATATTAACCTTTAAATTGCAAACAGTAAATAAACAGCTCAATAAATATTCAGTCTGTTTTGCTGTTCAAGATTGAAATAGAAAGGATCATAGGATAATAGGATAATTCAGGTTAGAGAGGACCTCCGGAGGTAGTCTCCTGCAGGGTCAGAAGCTGCTGACCTCAAAAAAAAGGGTGAGCTATGAGGTCAGACCTTGTTATTGAGGGCTTTATCCAGTCCAGTCTTGAAAACTTCCCAGGATGGTGACTGCACACAACTTCTTTAGGTGATCAGATCTACTCCTTGACTACCCTCCTAGTGAAAAAGTTTTTCATTATATTTAGTCTGAACCTATCTTGTTTCAACTTATGCCTGTTGTTTCTCATCCTTTCATGCCTGTGAATAGCTTGGCTCCATCTTCTTGATAACTTCCTCATGGGTACCAGCAGACTGCTGTTAAGTGACCCCAGAGCTTTCTCTCCTCCAGGCTGAATAAGACCCATTCCCTCAACCTCTCCTCATATGACACATGTTTCCTCAACATTTTATGCCAGCAAGTTTACTGTTTCCAAGTCAGTTTGCGGCATTTTGTGACATCAAGACCAAGCTCTCTTCATGTGTCATTCAGGGAATCTCTAGAACCTACTCAGAGACTGGAAATCCCACTTTGGTAACAGACCACCTGGGACTCAGGCATTACACTGATGAATGTGGCACTACCTAAAAACCCTGTGGGAACCTAAGCTGATATATTTATCTTCGGAATGGAATGGGGGAAAAAAACACAAAAAGCAAAGAAGCAGAGTACCCTAGCAGGACTTTCAAAGATAAAGATCTAAGAATATTAGGGAAGGCAACCTCATAAAGTAGTAAATATAGTAAAATTTCAAAGGCTTTGTGTCTTTTATAATTTTAAACTGTGTAGACCAGCTTTAATTTCTTAAAGATACAGGGTAGACCATTAAAGTCATTAATAGTATCAGAGGTATCATCTCACTGTAAAGAAAACTCTATTGACTGTGGATAACTGTGTCCTGCTACCATCTAACATATTTGTTAATTTCTGAATCACTCTATCAGTTCCAGTTCTTTACAATTTGGCTATAGGATAAATTTAGTATTTTCTTCTTGTACATTCACATGTGCTTGTTCATTAACCCCTCCTCCCCCTGAGAATTTTTTCTGCTATTGCATCTAACTATATCAAAAGTTATATACATGATGGCATTATAAGTTTCTGATGTAGCATTTTATCTCAGAAAGGAAATGTTATTTTATTCCTTTGGATACAGGGAAAGTAAAATAATATATATCATATTTAAATAGCCATGAATACAGTTCATGACTGCAGTGATTGAAGTCTACTAAATGGTTTAAAAGCTTATTTCTCATAATATTGCTTAAGTGGGATATAAATAATACAGATTTTTTAAAGCTATCTTTTAGCTCAGGAACAAGTTTCACAGATTTGTTAATTTATGTGAGCTGTATGACTAAGGACTTCTAAATTGTCTCCAGACACTTTTAGCAACACCAGAAATGAGAGAAAATCTTTTTCTTTATGAGCTAGGGTTTTTCTTCTAATTGGTAACTTTTGTGAATTTTTTGACTATTTTCAATTGAACATGATCATATATTACGATCTGTCTTTTACCTCTAATATGTATATGCATATACACCTAGAGGAAGAAGTATTTGGAGATATGCAACAAGCCAAGTTTTTCTTCACATGCAAAGCAGGCTGGAAGAGCGACCGATCAGGTAGTGCAAACTGTCAAAGAGCTTTCAAGAATTTGGTAGGTTGAATTTTTTAAGGATCAGTTGATGGAGAGAATTGTGAGAACACAACCTCACAGAAAAAAAAAAAAAAAAAAAAAAAAAGATCCTAAATTTCAGTATGTAAATGAAGGGCTGTTGAATGGGTTTATGCAGTTTGGAAGGTGGAAGAAATTTGTAGATCATCCAAATCCTGGAAATCCTGACCCAAATGCACCTGCTGTTTCTGGGCAGTCTCCTGTTATTCAAAATAGAAAGTAGTTTGCTCCTGTGATGGTCAATGTCACCAAAAGAACCTAGGATCTGGGGGTTTTAGAGGTGTTAATTGGTTTGACTGATCACTTGTCAGATGTTTTGACAAATGTTAAGGCAACCTAGAGAGTGCTGCAGATCCAATATCACATTTTTTTTGCACAGATTGACACACAGTTTAGAAGACCCCTAAGGAAGTTTCACAAAAACTGTTACTGCTTTTAGTAGACTTACTTTTGAAGATTATTGTTAACCAGAATAAGTGAGGAATTTGTACTCTAGCCCTGATCTTTAAAATGCCATAGAATAGAAACAGTAGATATGAACTATCTACTCTATTTCAAGCATTTGAGTAAGGCAAATGCCATATCTCAAACTGAAAGCATTCTAAAAATATATAAGTCTTTGAAAAGGACTTGTGTTAATGATAGTTCAAATCTAGAGCTGTTAAATGAAAATGTAACGTCAAAGGAATCCATTATGGCAATTCTCGCATGGTTTAGAGCTAACTTTGCCATAAGAGCAAGATCCAGCAATAAGCATGTAGGAATTATTATCCAGCCAAGAAATTGGGAAATATTTGCAAACTTCCAGGCAGATGAATCTTGCTCTAAAAACCACACTGCTCTTAATTTGTTGTACTACTTTTATTATTACATCACTTGTGAAATGCAGTCATGTGTCAAATTGTGACAACAGTCTTGTTCTTCCTTAACCTCTCTTGGTCCAAGCTATGACTGCAACTTCCAGATCCCAACATGCGGCTCATTTCCACTTTCAAATGGTTCAAGGTGGACACGATGCTTTCATTGGGAGAGGACACTCTAATCCACGTTCATTCTGCTGATTACAATACCTCTCCCAAGTGCACTTTCTGAAAGAGCAAGAGATAATTCCCATGCTCGAAACAGTATTTCTTCTGAAGCTGGAAATTACCTAGCATCTGTTGAGCTTATAAATGCTCTGTTTAACAAGTATTGCTTTGTTAATGCCCAAAATAATGCTTTTAAAATAGCTGCACTTCCCTTTCAGAAGTAACATTATTTACTCCTTTCAAAAATAAAGATATTATGAGCAAATTGGTAGAAAACCAACTAAAACTGTAAGGCTATGGAAGAAGAAAATACGACAATGTTGTCAGCATCTAGTCCTCCTACATTACACATGTAGTCTTAATACTTATTATTTAAATGCACAACAATACTACTTGAAAGGCTTCTTTTCATTTTCTGATATCCTTTTTTTCTGGTAAATGTGTGGAACTTTTCACTTTTAAGTAGCTGGCCAGTTCAGAGGTCCTTAAATCAACAGCTTAACTTAATGTACTTAAGAAAAATTGAAAATTGCAGTGTAATAATTTAAAAATGTGATCTTGGACCTGCAGACATGTATCCTTTTATTTACTCATGTGATCTACTCCACTTAATTTATCAGGATTACTCACAGCAATTATATTAAATATGCACATGGGGATGAATAGTATGATCTTTCTAGACCCCTTCTGGTTCTATTTTCTAAGGTTTCTTTCAAATCTCTGACCCTTTCAGTATCTTCGCTCAGCAGCTTGCTCATCTGGGAAGTATATAAAGGAGACAAATCTTACTTGCTGAGAATTATATCATTGCTTTATTATGAAAGAGGGCCAACATGGACATTTTGTTATTACAGTGTTTATCTTCAATTAGCAGAACCTTTAGTTAGCCATTATTAACTCTTAAGTATGAAAATTAATTGCTGAAAATAATCCTTGATACATCTTCATGGTGTTTCTTCTACAAAATTAAAGATTTTTTTTCCTTGCAGCTGCTTTAGAAACATCAAAATAATATAAAGAACAAGTAAATGTAATTAATTAAGAAATGCTAAGTGTAAAATTACATTTCTAATTGATATAAAAGGCTTTTTTCTCCTACAACATGCCATCCACAGACAAAGCCTGAAAGAGTATCATATCCCAGGTCCAACATGTAGATCATTTTGCTGAGACTGTGCAATGCATGTGATATAAATCTCATCACAATTTGACATTGTAGAAGGTCTCAAAGAGTTTTTCAATATTAATTTCAAACAAATTGATTTTAGTTTATCTTCATACACTTGTGTAGTTACTTCTAGTGTTGCAATGATTAGCATGTATTCTGGACACTCTGATTTTCATAGTAATGGAGAGACAATGCACATGTGCTTCACTTGTTTGTGTTGAAGCTGATGAAGCTTTCGAATCGTGGCTCTATTTGGTCTCAAGTATTATTAAAAGCTGTTCAGCCTAGAGAGCACAGGGCCACAGTTTCTGAGAGCAAGAAACTATGCACACAACAAGTTGCCAAATAATGATAGTTCATGTAGTATGATCCAGTCAACAACCCGATGCCACTGATAACAACTTACTTAATACTGGTTTCAGAATTCAGGGAAGATAATGGGAAACACCTGGGGGCACAAGGGGACAAGTTTGTGGGCACCCAAGTGAAGATGGACTTGCCCAAGTCATGCCAGCTCCGAGGATATCCTTAAAGCAGGTCAATGCACATGTCAAGGATGGTAAGCCAACCTCAGACTCTTTCCTGACACCCTGCCATGTGACCAACTCATGAAAAACCCTTTTATGATTACAGCCTGATACAAAATATTCTAGAAAAGGCTAAGAGAAAGACTGAAAGCTCTTCAAAAATCTTCAGTTCTCCTTGTAACTGCTTCACCTGTTTGATGAAGACTGTCATCTTCCTTTTAAGCATTCTCTTCTTTAAGCTAGGAAGTCCCAGCTTGTTCATATATTCCAGATCATATATACTACACTTTAGCTTCTTTCCATTTTATCATCTGAGCTTCTGCTAATTGCTTTACATCTTTCTTGAAAATGAAGGTTTCCTAATAGGACACAGTACTCCAGACTTACCTTACTTGGTGCTATGTAGCAGAGTTACTTAATATGTCTGTTTATACTTCCCAAAGTGGTGTTTATCTCCTTTCACAATATCCTGACATTGTTGTGTTATAGTCATCTCATAATCCTCCATAATCTGTTACAGGTTTTTCTGCATAACTGCTAGAGAACTACTTCCACTGATCCCATCCAGTCTTCATTCTGTTTATTATTCCTGGATAGGATTACTTTTCACCTTCTTCTGCTGAATTGCATTTCTTTCATATTTTTCTCTAAGTAATTTTGTAAATTTTTTTTTCCTTTCCAAAGCTTCACTGAAGTCAAAGTAAGCAAAATTTGTAGCTTTCCCTCTGTCCACATAGAGCAAGCAGTAGTGGACTTCTGCAGAGGAGATTCTGATTAGATATTCAGGAGGGATTTCAGCTGCTAGGAACAGCAGAAGAGTGGGACAGACTGGGTGTGAAATCTTCATTGGTGAAGGTCTTTCAGATCAGGATCGACAGGCATCAGTCAGGAGTGACATAAGTACAAGTACAAAAGTTCTTCATTCCAGTAAGGGAACAGATGAGGCTCCTTCCAATGATTTTCTGCATAGAGGAAACTAAGAATTGTCTTCAACTGCATGAGACTGCAGATTAATTTTACCACAGAGCAAGGGAAAGAAGGCTCGATTAAAGAACAAAAACTCCACTTAATGACATTTGTGTGGATGGGGCTTTCAAAACTAATTCCTAAGGATTTCCAAGGAATCTGAGGCATAAAGGGTTTGGAAATGTATGTGTATGTAGACATAAGCTATTGTTTGAGTTGTTTTGAAGCATTTTTATACAAAGGCAAGGTATCAAAAATGATCTTTCATTAAAGGGGATTTTTTTCCTCAAGAGATGCTGTTGACTAATTTCAATTTGACATTTAAAATCTTTTAAGTGACATTCAAAAGTTTGCTTCTGCTTTTGGAGAAAGACATTACATAACTTTTTTGCATGGGTTTTCTCTTTCAAACTTCACTTTAGAGTCTTGGTTTGCATTTGAACCGAAATGGCAGAAAGTTTCAAGGCCTGCTGATCGAATCATAAGTTTTCACAGTGGTATTTTCTGGGGAACAAGAGTAAAATAAACTTAACTCTTCATATTGTAACTACCATGCAGCAACTAAGATGTGAGGCAAATTCAGCAGATTGGGTGGAATTGGAGAGCAGTTTGTCTTCTACAGTTAGTAATGCTTCAAGTACTGAACTTCATTATTATTCTCTTGTTTCCGCAAAATAACCTTGTGCTTTTGAAAACAATAATTCAGAACTTGCAAACCTAATGCAAGGAAAATTCCCCCAAGGGATGAAGAAGTTAACCTGTATTTCACAATCACTCATTTCTCCTGCAGTCCTCATTTTTTTCTAGCAAAAACTGTCCTCTTAAGAGGTTAGTACTTGCAACAATATGAAGTGTGCAACTGCAGGCAAGAAGTATCGTAAGAGTAACTGCAATTAAAAGAAAAAAAATATGTTTTAGCTAGTTTGGTCGTGATATAGTGACAACTAAAATTATACTGAAATTCTTTTAAATACTTTGCATAAATAAACTACATTATTTGCTGTTTTTTCCCGGGGCCTCACAGATACAGCGATTCTTCCCTATAAGATCTGGAGCAAAGAAAGCATACCATTGACCAAAGGAATAATGGATGCAAATTCATAAAGCTTTGAGGAAGCATGTTTATTTCAAAACTGCAGCTTTCTTTAGCAACTACTGTAAATAAAGTGAAATACAGTACTCAAATATGAAACAGTAAGTACAAGATGGGACCCTTTAAATCTTAAAATTTCTATTTAAAGATAGTTTAATTTTGCTTAAAAAAGTTGATTCCCAAAAATATGATTTCGATCAGCCAGAAGAACTGCATGCAGCGTTTCTATGGAAGAACCAAACTGCAAGACTGTAAAACTGGACTAGGAATAGATTAACACACAGAGGGGCACAAGATTCTAAAATGAACATAACAGTTCTGAAACAGAACAGTTTTGAAATTAGTTGAAATTAGGTTACTGGAGATCTCAGTGCAACTACCCTCGCTGTGTTTAAATCCTTTAAGCCATTTTCCTTATAGCAGTGTGATGTTGTTGCATAATGTACATTACAAATGAGTGTACATTTGTATGAGCAATTTAGTATATAACCCAAGAATGCTTAATTCTGAAGCTAGACTCTAAGCAAGTTTGAATGTTGCTTTTTCCCATCACAGATAGTATTTGTAAGTTATACCAAAAAATCTTTCCAATCACAGGGAGTGCTGCCATGCATATGATCTGCTGTGGCAAGTCTCAAGGACTGCTGTTACGCTGAACTGAACAAATGGTTTTATGCACTAGCAACAGCAACAAATAGTCATGCTCCTAAAATTTCCCTTCTGCTGCCCCACTGATATTCTGCTTATGAAAGAGCTAGAGTCAGACAGCCTCACAGAGATAGTCTCAGCTCAGCTGTTATCTTGCATGTGAGAGGTTAACTTAAAAACAAGAAGATAAAACTAGCACAATGAGATCTAACAGAAGAGCAATGGTGTACAATAAATGACATATTATATGTGGTCAAGGAAACATAAGTAAGCAAAATGACTTTTCAGCAGAGGAGTGTTTGCTGAGTAAAAGAGGGTTGGGAGGTACAAGAAATGAAATAAGGCAGGTGTAAGAAATACCTTTAATCTGTGATTTGGAATGAGTGACAAATATTAAAACTTCTTCCCACAACTTTAACTTCTAGTTCTCCAAATATCTATGTTATTACACAACATCAAGAGATTAACAGTTGGCATGTGACAACTGTTAGTAAAAGTACCATACAGGAGCATGAATTAAAAAAAACAAAAACAAAAACTCAGTTATCTTATAATAGAGTATCTGTTTTTATAAGACAATGTTAATCCAGCAAAAGAAGGATTTAAAATTCCAGCAAATGAATAAGTTAGGCTTGAAAGAAAAACAGAGATTAGAACTAAGATCATGCCACCATTAAATTCTTTTGTAGTTGATGCCCACTCTAAAAGTTTCATAAGGTAAAAAAAAAAAAATGCATACTGATTAGAGAATTTTATTTAGTTTGATCTAGTTTATTTGACCAGAAAAACAAACTTAGGAGTACATAGTCAATGTTACTGACAATCTTAACTGCAGATAGCTGCAGGTAGTGAACCACAAAGTTAGTGGTTAGATGTTGCTACCAAGACCATTTTTTAACATAGAAATAGATACTGAATATCTACTATATTGATGGATTAGTATATCTAATATATATTGATGGATGCAGAAATAAAAGCTCTCTGGAGGTTGTGAATAACTTTTCTTTTTTTGTTTTACTGCACTTTGGTTGAAGAATTATTTTGGCTATGCAATAGTAGGATATTCCTCACAGAAGGATGTAGTGAGTATATAGATCTGGACACTGCAAAATCCTTCTTTCTGAAATTCAACAAGCATTTTCCAGCAGAAACAGTACCTGTCAGGGTGGGGAGCTGGTGTCACATATGTCTCTGCGATAGAATCCATCCCAGAGATCCCAGAAATCTCTGTCCCTGCTCAAAAAACATATTTCCCAAAAAGCTCTTTGCGTAATCCATACTTCAGTAAATTCAGTCTTTAACTGAGCTGTACTGTATTGCTGGAAAAAATACAGCAAACATCAATGTTCAGCACTATGGATATGAAATCTCAAAATTTTGTTGAAGGAGAACATAACTGAGACTGGCATATATAGACTGAGCAGTATATATTAGAAAAAAAATATTGTTCTACTATTTAGAGGCTCCTCTAGTCTGTAGGCTCCTCCTTTTGTTTCAGGTTTTACTGGCTGGTGTGCTTTGCTATAAAGTATCATAATCATTTTTATATTGTTTCTGAACATGTACTCACTCCCCAACTAATTTTCAAATTCCATTGAAGAATCTTAGCAGCAAGGGTTGGTGGAACCATTTTTAATACATTCATTTTACTGATTTTTTGAGGAAAAATATATCTATACCGGTAGTATGAATGTTCGTTAACGAGCTGGGATGAATTAAACAACTGTGAAAGACTGCTAAATTAGACGCATTCAGGTAAAAGGAGGTATTACTCACAGGCTCCCAGCATCTGCCATAGATGAAATAGACATCAGATACTGAAAGTAGCAGAGCCTTTTTCCGCTGTGAAAATAAATTATCTTAAGCCTTTACATTTAGGAGGTGAAATCAGTGTACTGGACTGGCTACAGTTAAATTGACACCCCATAAGATGAACAGATAAGATCTATTAGAACTGTGAAGAGACAGCATAACAAAGAACATATATTTTTCTCATCTTTAGAGAAGCTATTGCTTTATTCAATTAGGAATAAATAAGAAATTGTGAGAATATATCTCTTTAAAAATGTACTGAGTTACAACAAACACATAAGCAGAAGTCAATTCAAAGTTGCAGAAATGTTACAAATATTAAATACCAAGTATTATACAGAGTTGTTCTGTACCCTTTCTCAAATGTCAGAAAAGGTACTTAAGGAAAATATGTGGTGAAAATCTTCAAATACGAGGTTCTTACTAGTCACAATCTAAAGGCCTATATTCTTACTGGACCCAGCCCCATCAAGGCACTACATTCTGTGGAGTGGTGTATCACTGACTCTTATTCAAAGGACCTCATTGTGGATCCAGATTTTTCCTAGTGTCCTAGCTTTGTGGCACAACATCCCTTTTTTCTGTTGTTTCTTTTTAAATATTGGCAGAAAAGAGAGAAATATTTATACGCTAGAAACCATCAGTTTCTGTTTCAGCCACTGATAAATTTCTTAATGCTACTAAAGGATTGGGTAGGTGGTCTAGATAAGATTCAAACCAAAACCAACTTTCTTTTCCCTTAAAAGTTTCTAAAAGAACATATTGTTTGCTGCAACTTCATCATCTGTGAAGCTGCATGTTTTCAGGCATGAGAAACAGAATTCTTTTGAAGATCTGCATGCTTACAGAGACAAAAAAAAAAAAAAAAAAAACACCTTAGGAGCTACAAGTCATGATTTCAGAAGGGCTCAGAGGAGAGAGGAAAAAAAATACAGTTTGTATCTTCTCTTATTCTAGCAGAGTTTTAAATTCAGAAAAAAGAAGTTCCCTATTCCAGTAGCTTCCTCCCATCCCATATTTTTTCCCCTCTGCAAGTACCTAAAGAAGTCAGACATGAGAAATAAAGTTTCTAATTATGCACTATTATATTCAGCTCCATTTGCCTGGTTAATCTTTGAAGCATGATGAGGTATGTGGAAGAAAGTAATATTTCTCTTTCTGTATAAATTTCAGAAGTTTATTTATTTTCTTCCTTACATAGAGGTTGAGTGAACATGGGAACACTTTCAAATAGAAATGAAGGACTTTTGCCAATTAATTTCACCACATTGGGAAACAACATGATGGTAGAATATTGTTTTTTATGTATAATCTTTGAGTTTCATGTTTTATAAGTGAGAATGTTTAAAAGGCATAACATATACTTATTTTCTGAAAAGATTAAGAAGGTTCTCCTAAAATCTCTCAAAGACTACTAGGATAGCTGACAAATTTTTCTAATTTTTCTTTCATGTTTTCCGCTCCTCAGGAAGAGGAAACACTTGTTCCTTTGTCACATATGCTAAAATAGCTGTCAAATTCAAGACAGCATCATTGTTTCTGGTAATCTGTAGAACAACATATAATATTTTGATCAGAATATTAAATTCTCCAAAAAGCTATTTCATACCTTTTCCTTATTCCTTGTAAATTAATTTTATCAACAGGAAAATTAAAAGCAATATGTTTACTCAGAATGTGAAGGTGTGTGCTGTGGCTATGAATACATTTTGATGAAAGATCTTAATGCAAGTTAAGCATTCGGTCGTAAGTTAAACCTGGTGCTGCCTGCAGTCTGTGTACAAGGCGTACTGACTGCATGTTCTGGCTTTGTTTACTCAACATTTTGGGGATATAGCTATACTGCTGATTTATCAAAGATTATTCAAACATTCATATTTTAAAACAATTTGTGCTATTTCTAGATAAAAACATTTAGCATCATATGCATTATAGCATAAAGACTTCTGTGTATATATATAATATTGTCTCGTTCTTATGCAGTTAGCAAACTGTATGAAGCAGAAGAGGAAATAATGTGAGCTGTGCCTTTCCCTCTTTCTGAAAGCTTCAGTTTTTGTATTGCTTTCTATATTATCTAGAACTGGTTCGTAATGAGCAGAAAAGTGTTGTGAGGAGCAGTGAACATGTTCCCTTTCCTACCACAGCACTCTGGAAAAGCAGAAGCGAAATATCCCACAAGTGGTGAATCAGAACACCACCAAAAAAAGCGCGCTGTCTGTAAACTGTGAGAAAAGAGGTGACCGAATTTGAGCTACTCTGGCATTTTACCACCATGGCTATTTTCATTCATTTACATCTGCTGGTTTGGACAGAATCATACCTTTCCCTAAGCTTTCCATAGATATATTCAAGATGTATTCAAGACTAAGAAAGAGTCAATAATCTTGGATGATTTCAAACAGTTGAACAACTCAGACTCCCATTGTTTTCACAAGGAGCTCTGGGAATGCATGCTGTTCATTTCCCAAATATTACTAACATTTTGCAGAAAAATGCTGAAAGCATGGGAAATTCTTGCTGCTGACACTGACTCCAACAGTTTATGTGATATATGGGCAGCTGCAAAACCAATGCTTGTTTAAACTGACTACCCCAAGGGAAAGTTGTGAAGCAAGGATGAAACAGGAATAGGAGTGGAAAGCAGTATAAACTTGTGAAAAAAAGTGTGCAGCCTTCAGCTCTGAACAAACCTCCCACACCTAGAGGACTCTACCAACATGCAGCCTGTGCAAGTTACAAACTCACAGCTCCTCATTGCCTCTCTCCCAGCCCTGGCAGCTCTGGGATGCCTTTGTAGGCACTCCCAGCTCAGGACAATCTCCAGCAGGCTCTCCTCAGCCAGTCGCCTCTTGTTAAAGATGCACAGACCAAATGCTAGCAAATAAAACAGGTACTGTTGTCACAACATAAAACTTACATCTCCCTTAGGAGACAAATTTTCTCTGTGAAAAGTGCACCAGCAGCTGATAAAGTGCATGCAAGATCATTACCGACTGGATTTTTCTATTATATGTTTCAAACACTCAAAAAACTGCTCTGAAAGAAATATATTTAGCTTTTGTTCCTCTTGTTCTGGGACATAGTAAAATCTTTCCAAATTTTAAACTGCCTTTTCTTATGTTTTGCTCTCTTTCCAATGCTGGTGCCCCTTCATTCATGCAAAAGCAACCTGTATTTCACATTAGTCTTTTCACAGTCTGGCTCGCATTCTAAAATTTTCAGATCTCTATGGAAAATGTACAAAAAAAGTTTGCAGTAAGTTGTCAAGGTCTCCCTCTAACTTTTATTTTTCTGGAGGACTTCTTAACCACTTCACTGTCTAATCACTCACTAATTTTGCCTCAATGGCCACTTTGCTGGGAACGTTTGAAATAACTGTAGGCAGCTACATTTTGTACCTTATAATTTGACCCTGGTTTCTTTTAAAAATGCTCTGAGTGTTTATCTTGTCACTCTGTCTTGGGCTGCTCTGAGTCATGTTCTGCCACTGGCAGTTCAGTCTTCATCCTAGCCATCACAGTCTCCAGTCTGGCATTTCAGACCATTAATGAAAATGTTCAAAAGAATAACCATGTATGAAATATTAGTGACATGGATTCAAGTGAGCCTGTGCTTGAAATATTGTTCATTTTAATTATTAGATCACAGAATCATAGAATGGTTTGGGCTGGAAAGGACCTTAAAGATCATCAAGTTCGAACCCCCCTGCCATGGGCAGGGACACCTCCCACTAGACCAGGTTTCTCAAAGCCCCATCCAGCCTGGCCTTGAACACCTCCAGGGATAGGGCATCCACAACCTGTTCCAGTGCTTCACTACCCTCACAGTGAAAAATTTTATCCTAATATCTAATCTAAATCTACCCTCTTCCAACTTAAAGCCACTATCCCTTGTCCTATCACTACACTCCCTGACAAAGAGTGCCTCCTCATCTCTCCTGTGGGCCCCCTTGAAGCACTGGAAGGCTGCTATAAGGTCTTCCCCAGAGCCTTGTCTTCTCCAGGCTGAACAACCCCAACTCTCTCAGCCTGTCCTTGTACAGGAGGTGCTCCAGCCCTCTGACCATCATCATGGCCCTCCTTTGGATTCACTCCAACAGGTCCATGTCCTTCCTGTGCTGAGGACTCCAGAATTGGACACAGTACTCCAGGTGGCATCTCACGAGAGCAGAGTAGAGGGGGAGAATCACTTCCCTTGACCTGCTGGTCATGCTTCTCTTGGTGCAGCTCAGGATATGGTTGGCTTTCTGAATTACAAGAACATTAGAGCTGTAAGATAATTGTAAAAGTCATATTCATTATATTACAGTTAAAAGATAAACTTATAACTGTAATAAAATAATGTTAATAGTAAAACTAAAGATCCCATTCATTATACAAGCAATTAAATGGTGATGTAACCAGTATGAAATAGTGCTTATGACAGAAATACTACTTATATTTCCTGCATTTGTTGTGGTAATGCTCCATTGTTAAATATTATTTGATTCCATATTTTATATCTTAGTATGTTCTGTTAAAGCTGCTGCAGCCATGAAGCATATGTATTTTGACTTCTCCCTTCTGTATACATCGTCGCATTTTCAAATGTCCCAGTCAGCGACTGGCCCATCTTTTTTTTCAAAGGCTATGACAGACAATAACTGCCCATAACTACCAATAAAAGTTTATACAAATTTCTCCTTCCACCCAAGATGAGTAATATGTAATTCCAGAATTTCTTTCATTAAGGTATAGAAATGGTTCTGAACTAGCCAGCTAATACAGCATTATTTTTTTAATCTTCCCAGAGGAGATTTTTACTCTGAGGCAGACAACTCTTCATTGAATTTAATACTCTTCTCTCCGTGCCTTTTTCCTTAGTTATTGAAAGCTTTATTCTGCAGAGTGTCAGTGGAAGTAATAGCATAACAATGTCCCAGCCTTAGGTCTATGTAAGACCTAAGAATATGTTTTTTGCTATATCTCTCTCTCAGTGATATTCTGCCAGTTTAATTAATATATTTCACCAAGTAATTGCTTGTATTCTGTAATAAGATGATAAAACTTCCTGAAATACATGTGTTAAAGCAGGCTACCCATGTGATAAAATCTTCAAAAAGCCCATAGGCACCTACACTTTTACCGCCAGCCCGCACTGTCAAGTAGCCCCATATGCACTAACCCCAGGATGGTCTGCACACCTGACCTCTCTGCAAGACACCGTAGCTCAGCATCTGCTTTCAGCAAGCAGTTCAAGCCCTGTGCAGGCTCTGAATTCAGGGGAGGGGAACCAGATGTACTACATCAGCAGTCTCCAGTTTCTGGCCAAGATCAGACAGAGTTACCAACCTCTGCAGCCTCAAGCACAAGCTGACTGCTGTCACCTGTCTCCCTAACTTCTCTCTCTGCGAGTCACAATTTCTCTTTGGGTACTAGATGAGCAACAGAGCTGAGCACCATCTCAAGCAAGTCATGCCTTTGGTGTGTTTGCTAAAGACTAATTTATAGCCAAAGACTGTACACACCTCAGGTGTCAGGCATCACTCAACCTCAGAAGGTCCCTCAGAAAAGCAGGGAAACATTTTTCTCAGCTGGAGGAACAGAGACTTAATTGTGTGACTACGAGTGAGAAAGGCCTAGCTCAGGGAAG
>NW_010138610.1:36227-39097 GCF_000699245.1 Pterocles gutturalis
AATTAGAAAATAGGCAAGTAGCTCACCCAACAAATCACTTAAAAAAATTTGCCACTCACTGTAAGCCTTTTTGGACACAATGCAGTAATTAATTGTCTTTACTAACTACTTTTCATTCTGCCAGAACCCATTAAGACACTCTGAGCCCATGCCTAGAGTTTTCCATTAAGGGACATGTTAATAAAATCATGGGCATAGTAGACTGGCTTATGGTATTAAAAAACATTATCATTTTAAAAAGGTATTACTCTGGATTAAGTCACTGTGTTTCTTTTCAGTCTTTCTGTATTTCTGCACCACCTTGCCTTTTTCTCTTTCTTGTCTATGCTTTCGATATCCAGATCAGTTCAGGCAGGCTCAGAATTTAGAAATACCTTTCAGTGTTGTCTTTATCAGCTTTTTTACCATGACACATTATTTTTTGTTGCATTTTCCTTAGTTTTCTGTCCTTACCTACGGTTATGTGCTTGTTTATTTTTCTAATTCTTAGAAAACCAAGCATTTTATCTTTGCTTTTTTAATCTTTTTCCTATGAATGACAAGCATCAAGACATACTTTCTCTTCTCTCTCCAGCAAAGTTTATGGCTTCAGGTCCCTCCTAAGTAACTATTAGAGTATTTAAATATTACCATCAACTAATCTGGAATCCTGTGGTCTTCCCAGCAGCCTATCTCAATGTTTTTAGTACAAGTTGCCCATACAATAGTGTCCTCAAAGCCCTCATTTTGGTGTTTTGGTTTTTTTCTACAACTCTACCTTCACATGTCTAAAGACACATGAAACTAGGTTCTAGCACTTTTAAAGGTGGCCATTGGGTAGAGGAATCAGCAAGGAAAATTATGTCAGTTTTCTGAAGCTTAACATGTCTGGTCTGAACTGAAGCCAAATTTTGAAGCCACCAATACAGCTAAATTATGCTCCCTGTGCTGTCTTTCATGTTTAATTGTTGAAATGGCTGTCTAGTTTACATGTAAGAGGAATCTACACAAAAATACTGATTGTTTTGCCATTGATTGGTGAGAGAACTCCAGAAAAGTTTTAATTATTTTTGATAGAGGAATAGCACGAAACCTTATGTTGAGTCAGAGACTAGTTTATTATAACAGAATAGACAAGAAAGAAATGTTACCTGCATAAGGGTTCTCCATCTTCCAAATCAATCCTCTTTTTCTTCCACCTTTTTAAAATAAACTTTTACATAATCACTAACTTTATAGCGAAAGACTTGACAAGATAATCGAGAATACAGGCATATAATTCCAGCTATAGACACTCCAACAGACTTGGTATACGCAGTTACAGACGGATCTAATTCAAACGTATGGGCTGGGAGCTACGAGAGGATAAACGGATAAAGCATACAATGTTATAAAATGTAAATTACAATTCCATAAGGAAGGCTAAAACTACAATTAGCATAAGAGACAAACAAACACAACAAAAGAGCATGGAGTAGGGTTCTAATTAATAGGAGAAAGAGCAGTATAATCACAAACTAAGATACGTCTGTCTCTGTTTCAGCCTCTGGTGTGCTCTGGAGTCTTGTTAATTAAATATACATAATCTACACTTTTTTGCCAATCACATAATAATCATGTCTGTCCTAAGTTGAAAGGTCATTTATCTAAGGAACCTTGCTCCAGATTCACTCCTTTCATCTTATATTTTTATATGTTTATTTGAAACAGCTCTTCTTTTCATGACAGCAAGAGTTGAAAGCCAAAACTGAACGAAATTGCAACTTGTCAAGCTATTCAAGAGCATACCAGACATTATATTATTATATGGAGAGTGTTTCATGACTAAAGAAGCTTGGGAAAATGAGGTTTTGTAGTTAATGTATCTCCACCTTACTTTTTTAAACAAAACAAATGAATGCATTTCCCATAATTCATGTTTTTGCTGCCTAATATGGCATCAGTGTGTAACACTTTAAATTATATGAAGTTTTTAGCATTTCAGCTGTCTTTCCACATCTGATGCATATTTAAACTTTGCAATAAAATGATGCTGCTTCCCAAAGGTAACAAAATAGTGTCGTCTTCCTTTTCTTTCATTTTTAGAGGTGTTCTATAACATTTCTACAAACTGTGAATGTTTGATTGCAAAGTTTTAAAGAATTACCTCACAGAAATCTAATTTGAACCTATCTGCTCAGTTTAATGACAAAATGCAGAATTTGGATTTTATCGTATTGACAAATTGACCTGATGCAGAAGTCCAGTAGAAAAATAGTTATTTGGTATGGATAAATACCACATATTTCATGTTTGAAACAGACACAATACAGAAATATTCTTCCTCATGTTCTCTAATGTACTTTGTGCAGATGATAGTTCAAGAAACTTTGCTATGAGATGGCGAATGAACTGGTCAAAAAGGAAGATGGTCTTTGTGACATATAGGGGTCTTCAAATACAGGACAGTCAGGTACAGTGAAGAGTTAAATGCTTTTCTAAAAACTCTTTAGGTTCTTTTCCTGCTTCATTAATTCTTGAAGTTGTTCTTCATTGGACTGTAAGAATATTAAAAACTGATAGTAAATATCTGTAAATATGCCTTTTAAGTAGGGACTTCATTTTCTTTCCAGTATTAGTAAGTCTTTCCCTTCCCTTCCCCTCCCTTCCCCTCCCTTCCCTTCCCTTCCCCCTTTTTCCCCCCTCTGAATTTCAGAAGAGCTTTTAAGTGCATTTTTCAAGGTCCCTCAGACAAATACTTGAGGATAGTCTTTATGAGTCTTTTTGATAACACAGAGCAAGCTCAGGACTGCTTGCAACCAGTCTTGCAAAGACACTCCTTACCTTGCCACTGGGACTTCAACAAGATGCTGCTGATGCTGTTGTCAGAATGATGTGGGGTTTTGGTGTGC
>NW_010138610.1:39107-42253 GCF_000699245.1 Pterocles gutturalis
TGCAAACAGAACTCGATGCCCATAGAAGTACTTGTTCTTTATTAATGTTGTAGTTTTGATCCTGGCTGGTAGCCAAAATAAAACAATCACTCACTCACCCTTGCCCCTCCCAGGGATGGGGGAAGGAGTTAGAGGGGTAAAGGGAAAAGAGACTTGTGGGTTGAGATAAGAACAATTTAATAACTAAACTACAATAATATTGAAAATAGTAATCATGATTATAACAATAGCAAAATATACAAATGAGTGATACACAGTGATACTGCTCACCACCCAATAACCAAGGCTCAGCCTGTTCCTGGACAATGATCCTGGAGCAGGGAGAGTCCCGGAACTGCAATCCCAGAAAAGGATTTAAAAGCCCAAGCATCCAAGACCAAGACCTGACCAAGGGAGGGAAACAACCCTGGGAGAGGAACCACCCCAAGAGTGAGAGCTGACCTGAAAAGGGAGATAACTTCCAGAGAGCTCTCACGTTTATAGTGGGCATGCTGTGTGTGATATGGAATAGACCATTGGCCAATTTGGGTCACAGTCCGAAACCTGAGGTCTAATCCTAGGCTAGTAACTGGGGCTGTGCTCCCTCCCAGCTTCTCCTGCACCTGCAGACACTGGCACAGCAGAGATACTGAAAAGTCCCTGACTGTCCTGGCAGCAGCTATAAACATGAGTGTGTTATCAGCCTTCTCAGCACAAATCCAAAACACAGCCGCCCACTAGCTACTATGAAGAAAGTTAACTCTGTCCCAGCTGAAACCAGGACAATTAATTAGTTAAAACCACCTTACAAAATTAAATAAACCACCTCCAGACTCAGAAATTCCCTTCCAAAGCAAGTAAATGGCATTCCATTCCAAGAAGCAACTTGACAGAAACTTACTGGCCATTACCACAAACCCCCCTTAGGGAGGTAGAAGTACTGTGTTTAAAAGCCTCAGGCCTTTCCTCATTATCTGATTGTTTCCTGAGCAGGAATAATTTCTCTGTCATCTCTGGTAAATTAAATTTTAGAGAAAGACTCTGAGCAAGCTACTCCTTGAGATGCATTTTCTGTGTATCAACCAGAAGCCTGTTTTCTTGCATGTCAGACCAGCGCCCATGAGCAACTTGACCTCATACAGTATAGTTAAGATAGATTTTTAAGAAACTTAAGAAAAGAGATGGGCAATGTAACATTTCCTTTTCAAATGATAAGATGTGGACATGGAAATGCCAAAGCATTTTAACATTAACTCTTGATTATAACTGGTTTTCATGACTCATTCAGTTGGTGAGTGAGCAACAAGATTGTACCAGAAAATGAAAATATGAACAGCTTGTTTAAATTAATATATGCTTACTCAGGAAACTGTTTCCTGTTCTGATTGCAGCTAGGGGTGAGATAACTGCATGAAACAGTATAAGTATCAGAACACTTCTACCTGGGAATACATGCCTAGAGCTTCTGCCAGGTAGTGCCACGTCTACGTGCCACATGACATACTATGTTATGCACCATACTAAGGTTAAACAACACTGCCTTCTGTGAGTAAAGCAGCTTTCACTACCCCAGCAAAATTTTTAACAAACAGACCCTTAAATGTTGTTCTGCTCAGCATTTACTGGTTTTCTTTGCATAGCTGGAAAGGCTCATGGGGCAAAGCTGTCTTTTACTTAACTAGCCAAAAGGTAAATGTTGCTGCTGTGACAGAGCAGCAATGAGGGAGAGTGCAACGGCGAATGAGCTTCCTTGGGCTTCCCTTCAAATTCTGAATTATGTTCAACTGAGACAGATGTGATAAAACCAGCCATGCTACACATGAGTTTAATTATTACTGTGGTGGGTTGACCTTGTCTGGCTGCCAGATCCCCATCCAGCCACTCTCTCATTCCTCCTCTTCAATGGCACATGGAAAAAAATAAGAGGGAAAAGCTTATGGGTTGAGGCAAAGACAGGGTGATCGCTGACCAATTACTGTCATGGGCAAAACCGACTCAACTTGGGCCTACACTAGATGTAGTTTGTTGCCAATTAAAAATGAGAAGGATGGTGAGGAACAAAGACAAAACTAAAACACCTTCCCCCTGCCCACTGCCTTCTTCCCAGGTTTAACTTCACCCCTTCACTCCTGACTCCTCAACTGCTCCCCCCTGAGCAGCATAAGGGATGGGGAATGGGAAGCTGTGGTCAGTCCATAACAGCACCTCTCTGCTGCTCCTTCCTCCTCACACTTTTCCCTGTTGTAGCATGAGCTCTCCACAGGCTGCAGGGAAATACCTGTCCTTCCACAGTCTTTTACAGAATTTTCTTCTACATTCAAGTTTGAACTTTAAATATGGTATCAGGTGATACTTGTTTGATGCAAACACTTGATAAGCTGACTAATGCAGTTATGAGGGTAGAGCAGACAAAGATGCTGAATGAGGCTCAGTTCCTTTATAGGAGATGGCTTTTCATGCCCAGCATTGGTCGTGTGTATTGGATGATGTGGCTGCTGGCAGCTGCATGCACCGCCCTTCCATTGACACACATTGCTTGGTCTGGTGTCAAGACTGATCTATGCAAAGCTGGGGATGTCATCCCCACAACTGGGATTCAGAGTCTAAACCAACAAATAAACCTGGACTTTCTGAATTCTGCTTTTCTCCCTACATGATTGTTTAATGTCTCCGAAAATGAATAATTTCCTACTTAGTCTTTCTCTGAGGGCTGAGGTGCAGTATTTGGATGAGGCAGCTGTAACTGAACTGACTCATACTCAGTTTATACTTATTTTTCAGGTATTAAAATGACACTCTTAAACATGGTAGAATTGCTATGCTGTGCCCCACTGGGTTTCAGATTGATGCTCTAACACATTTTCTCAGCGTTTGACTCTTTAATGCTTCTTTTCTTTGTTCCCCATATTCTTCATCATCACAAGTCTTTTTACTTGCATCCTTTTTCTTACTTGGACTTTTCTTATTCTTCTTATTTACTCACTGGACTTTCACATGGGTTGTTTTGGGGTTTTTTTTTATTAAACATTGTGTGTGTGTATATACCACCTGAGGGCAGTTTTTTTTAGCACAGAAAAGGCTACAGGGCTTGATCTCCAACCCCAAGTTCAGGTCACCTGTTGCTTACATGTTCAGGTAGGTGAGAATCATAGAATCATAGAATCATA
>NW_010138611.1:0-544 GCF_000699245.1 Pterocles gutturalis
TTAAATTACAGAAGTGCCATTTTTCTGTTTGCATTTTTCTGTTATGTTTTCTGATGTGGACTAACAACGTAGTTGATATAATTCTAAATGTAGTCAGTCATTCTGATGTTTGCATTTTTCTGTTGTTATGTTTTCTGATGTGGACTAACAATGTAGTTGACATAATTCTAAATGTAGTCAGTCATTCTGATAAATCTTTCACTATTTCTTACCTCTCAGGGTTCAAGGTAGATAATCTCAAAGTTTAAAACAAGGTGCAAATATTCCCTTTGTGTCATTGTATCTTCTCATATTAATGTAATGCGGTACTTTAACATGAGATTTACATCTAATATTAACAGGTAAATTTTTTTAAAACTTCTGTTCATCAGTGTTGAGAATAGTCAAAACAGAAAAGATAGGTATTTGTAAAGATGTGTACTGTAACCATATAACTAATTAATTCAACTGTCAACTAGACTTTTCTCTAAGTTTTTAATAATTTAGATTTCAAGTTGATAAATTATAAGGCATAGTTAGGTTACAGAAACATTGGAAAGGGAAA
>NW_010138611.1:575-1760 GCF_000699245.1 Pterocles gutturalis
AGAGAAATGGAAAAGACTTGGGGGAATTTTTTTTACAGACTATCTTAACACCTATTTCATTTGCTCAGATCCAACAACTCTCCAAAAAAGAAATAGAAGACTTGCTTCGAAGAGGTGCATATGGTGCCATCATGGATGAAGAAGATGAAGGCTCTAAATTCTGCGAGGAAGACATTGACCAAATTTTGCAGCGTCGTACTAAAACTATCACAATTGAATCAGAAGGAAGGGGCTCCACGTTTGCCAAGGTGCAGAAGCAGCACATTGGTCTTTGACAGTCTAGAGCTGTAAATATGATTGAATGTTGTCAAGATTATGCTTTTTTTTAAAGTTATGCTTACTTTTATGTAATGTGTGTGTATGTTAGGTACATTTTTGGGTTTTTTAGAGCTATGTGTTTATCTTAACATGTGCACATAGCAAAATCAGATTTGCACATACAGACTGAGTAAATGCCAGATGCAAAGAGCGTGTTTGAGCAAAGATGAGTAATAGGTGTGTGCTGCTTTTGAAAAAGCTAGGACTTGTGTGAGATATGATGGGCTGCAGTAACCAGAATATTAAAACAGTTTTAGATCCATTTATATTCAGATATATGAAGAGTAGGGGAAAATGGATATAAGACAAAAATTTGTAAGATGAAAAACTGTCAGGCTTATTCTAAAAATGCATACACATAGGATGTAAGTTTGAATCTTGAGCTTTTTGGGTGAGAATTTGAAAGGCAAAATAAGAAAGCTCCTTAAATAGCAAGAGGTGGAGAGTATATATATGTAGATAGGGGGGCTGAGAATGTAAGGTTTTAGGACTAATAGTCTAGAGTAAAATTGGATTGACACTTCCTAATTTTTGATGGGTAAGAGAGAAACAATAATATTATGGCATCAAAAAACCTGTGCTGGAAAATTGGATGAACAGAACAAAAAGTCAATTTGGACTCCTTTATTTCCAAAGCATGTTCAAATATGAATGTGAAGAAATACAAATTAACGTAAATTAAAAAATACATAAATATTTTTTAAAAACATCAAGGAGTATAACTGAGCTTGGAACGTATTTCACGAATGTGGTTGTGACAATTGCAAAAAAAAAAAAAAGAAAACTTTTAAGAATATAAATGTGTATTTATTATTTATAAATATACATGTATTTAGGCTTATGTCTTGCTGATTGTGGCTTAAATAA
>NW_010138612.1:0-445 GCF_000699245.1 Pterocles gutturalis
CTGCCCACTGTAAAACATAAATAAAAAAAGAAGGAATATAATTTATCCTTCAGTATTAATCCCTCAAAAGAATTACGCCTTTTTACTGTTTGCAAGGAATAAAGTTACTTCAGAACATGAAGCTGAGCACATATAACAAGTACCTACCATATGGCTTAAAGGACAAAGTATTAGATGTCTATAATACATATTTAAAACAATTCAGAAGTGCAGCCCTTTCAGCAGTTCTGTCTTCAATTAAAAGACAAAAGTTCTATGAATGCTGGAAGGTTCTACAATATCCTCCTCCTGGAGGCATGGGAATGGAGCAAAAGCCTGAAAAGGAAAGCCAGTCCCTCCTTTTGGTCAGGTAATCTCATTTTTAACCAGGCTGGCAGTGATGCTGCTTCCATTGTGCCAGGTCCTACACTTCTGTTATAACAACCCCCTGCAACACTACAGGCTT
>NW_010138613.1:0-7282 GCF_000699245.1 Pterocles gutturalis
TTTTTTTTTTTTTTTTTTTAAATATATATTTAGCAATAACCTGCATTGGAAAATCTCTTGGTTATATAGAATCATAAAATCGTAGAATGGCTAGGGTTGGAAAGGACCTTAAAGATCATCAAGTTCCAACCCCCCCGCCATGGGCAGGGACAGGTTGCTGAAAGCCTCATCCAACCTGGCCTTGAACACCTCCAGGGATGGGGCATCCACAGCTTCCCTGGGCAACCTGTTCCAGTGTCTCACCACCCTCACAGTGAAAAATTTCTTCCTAATGTCTAGTCTAAATCTGCCTTCTTTCAGCTTATACCCGTTACCCCTTGTCCTCTCACTACACTCCTTGATAGAGAGTGCCTCCCCATCTCTCCTGTAGCCCCCTTCAGGTACTGGAAGGCTGCTATTAAGTCTCCTTGGAGCCTTCTTTTCTCCAGGCTGAACAACCCCAACTCCTTCAGCCTGTCCTCATAGGGGAGGTGCTCCAGCCCTCTGACCAATTTCGTGGCTCTCCTCTGGACTCTCTCCAATAGGTCCAGGTCTCATGTCCCACTGGTTTCACCTGAGGGGAAACTGGTCACTTCTCTGACTTGCTATTTCTCTTCTAACTCATAAAAGGACCTGTTAAATGAGAAAACATGAATCAATGAGAAAGTTTTACCTGGAATCTGGTATGCCTATATTTCAGACTTCCGATGAGGAAAACCTCCGACTCAGAACCTAGTAAGGAGTATTAGCCCCCTCTTGTGGAAAACTGCCTTTGTTTCTCCAACTATTTAATATTACAGTGAATGTTACGAAAGCATGTACGACACTATATCACACAGCATGGATGTCAGCAGATTATCTGTAAAAAAAAGATTAAAAAAAATCTAGGCATAGCACAGTTTGACAAGGCTATCTGTCAGCAATCATTATATGTATCCAGCTAACACGACCTTACTGCTAGATTATCTGCTTACGCGTATAACCAGGAACACATTTCAGTTGTACTCTTTTCAGTATTTTCCTTAAAAAGATCCTGCTGTGCTGCTGACTGCCTAGAGCTGGTGGAACCACTGCTGGTGTTCATCTCTTCTGAGTTCTTCTGAAAAGAATACTGGGTTTAGAAGAGGTGGTTTGAAAAATTAAGAGGGAATGAGACTCATGTTTTATTAAAATAATTAAGATGTTTATTTTCTGTTTATTACAAAATCTACTGATTAAGTGTAACTAAAGTTGATATTTAAGGCATTTCTGTCAATAACACTAGAGAAAATTTATTTTCATGAAAAAGTATATATTGCATTAAAATACACAGTGTAATGCAGAAAAATTATTTAATCTAAGATTCAGAGTTAAACTAAATATATACTGCAGTTTGGCTGGCCCAGATCAGCAAAGCATAAAAATCCCATTGCCAGCTCATTCCAACAAGTACATAGCATTTTACGAGAGTGTAAGGACCTTTTAAAAGTTCATGTTTGTTTGGATTGGAATTTGGAAATACAGCTTGTGGTGCTCTGTCTGACAGTTATCTGACATAATGAGGTAGTCAGCATTTCAGATACTGAAAAACAGTGTTCTGGACCTCATATTTTACAATTAAAGAATGTGAACTGCTAGTATCATGCTATCAGTTTACTTTGGGAGGAGCCCAATCTTAATTTATTACATTGCATGATTAGCCATATTTCTCTGAGCTGCAGACTTGCAAAACTCAGTTGAACTGCAGTGAATATTTCATAAAAAGCGTAATGTAAAATGTAGTCCAACAGATGGTTAAATATATGAGCTTAAATGGTTCCTACCTTGAATGTTTTCTCTTTTGTGTACTTACAGAAATACACCCCTACTCCATAATTTGTGAGCTGAACAACTCTGTTAGCCTCTTTTTGTGTGGTAAGGTCATAATTTTGGTGATCATTACAGAGGTCCCTTCTTTGTGTTTCTTTCAGGGTCAATCAATCTGTTCTAAATATCAGCAATTAGAAATGTGCATTGTATGCTAAATTTAATTTCACTGGAAACTTATATAATGCATTACTGTTCTTTTGTAAATAATATGGCTGAGATGATTGACAAATAATGTTTGCCTTTATAATGCTGGTTTCATGTTGACAGTTCACAGCAATTCTGAGATCAGCTGGTTCAGTCATATCCTTTATAGTGCTTCTACTAAGTTTCAAGGTTATAGAAGGTTTTTTGTTATTAATCCCCGAGTACACAGCCTTGTATTTCAGTTCACACTGTAAATGTCTGTCCTCTTGTTTCCAGCTCTAAACTGTCACAAATCAAACTCACACTTTGCTCAAATTTAGGAAGGTTTCAAAATAAATAACTTCTCTGTGACTGATGCTTTCTTTTATAGCATAATCTATTCTTATTTCTCTTGACGGAGTTTCTTGCGAGACTTAGAATTCATCTACTAGATCTCTATATTCCGTACTTAATTTATAATGTCTTATTATTTTAATTATATTAGCAACATTACAGATAGAGAATTTTACTTCAATAGACCTATACATTGCACAATAAGAAAAGTTCCTCTGAGACATACCCATGCAAAACCCCTTTGAACTGAAGGAGACATTTAATAAGCAGAACAGAAAAGAAAATGTAGCGCAGTTAAGACTACAAGACTACTACTCTTTGTGATTTGTGGTAGAGTGATAACACGATGAGGATTTCTGTTTTATTTTCAGCTTGCAACCATATTGTTTGTCAAAGAACATCTCTGTTTAGAGTAAAACATGGGTGATTTGATATACATACACAGAGGAATATGCTTCCCCTTCATAAACATGCATTCTGATCACATATTAGCAATGACCTACACATTCTGTTGCCTATAGAATAAGATTCTAAGGTATCACAAGTCTCTTTTCCCTGTTGACTTCCTCATATTTTTTTCTTTTCCTACTTTCCAGCCTAATACTAGAAAAAATACTTACGCAAATACTTAACATTATTAAGTGAGGTAAATGAAATTGCAGAGTTAAATGGTGTCTATAAATGTGCATAGGCCAGGGTTCTTCGTTTGTTTTGGAAAGACCTAGCACTCAGGAAGTAAGGCCATTGATTAGATTTTTTAAATTTTTATTCACCTTTTATGTGTATTTCTACATGTTTAAAGTGTATTTCCACACTTTTAGAGTGTATTTTCATAACTACACCTGGAAAGAGAAAAACACATCCAGAAGAACATATCAGGCATTGCCTGTATAATTAATCTCATATTGCAGAAAGGCTCCTGTGAAGTCCCTCTAGTGGGCAAAGAGTAAAACTGCTAAACCATTGCTGTATTTGACCTAAGAAATTACACAAAAGGTAAACAAAACCCTCACAAAAACCCCAAACCTACAAAATCCTGTAAGCAAAGCTGATCGGTAATTGGATATATTTTTATGTACTGAAATCATTAAAAACTGTTAAGTATTACTCCTCATATATATATATATATATAGGAAATCCATAATTTATTCTCATAAACAAACAATTTAGGATTAAGAAATAATTGTGAGAGTATAAAAACCCTCTTACTCTGAGACAAAATAGACATATTCTAGTTAATCATACAGGGAATACTTCTGCACATTCTGCTTTTACTCCATTTAAGAACATTTTGCTGAAGAAAGCTTAAAGAACAAGTACTTTTTTTTTTTTTTTTTTTTTAAATTCCCTGAATCATCAAGAAGAGAACTAATGTGCTTGGTTTGTTTGAATGACAACATTGCCAAGATGTGCTTTGAGAGCTATGACTCCAGATGTGAAAGGCAACTGCTTTTCCCCACTTAGCCATTTGCTGGATGGCAGCTTCTCTATTTGCAAGACAAAATTTATACAGAACCTAACTGATGTTACTGGAGGCAGTGGCCCACTTGTGCAAAGCTGGATGTAAGGCTGTGATTTAGAACTTTAGTCATGGTCAGGGAGAAAGTTATTCTAAGTCTACAACTGGCTGATAAGAAACAGGCTGGAAAGAACTGTGAGAACGGGGCTGTCAAAATCATCTCTTGATCTGCAGTGCTTTACTGAGACAGAGATTGTGTCCTTAACAGCTCTTAGTAGGCAGATTGTTGACTTACACTGTTAGTCTACAATTACATTTTCTGCTTTGTTCTCTATGAGTCTTCCTAATATTCAGATTGCTTTTTTGACATCACTGGGAATTAAACTGATGTTCTTGTAGAGCCATAATAATTCTAAGGTCTCTTATCTGACCGGCAGTAACTTGTTCAGAGCTCATCTTTGCAAGTACACAGTTAGGTCATTTTTTCCCATGTGTGACACATTCATATAGATTGAAATCCATCTGCTATTTTATCATCCATACACTCAGCATTGCAAATTCTTTCTGCAAGTCTCCTTGGTCAGCTTTCTGTATAGGATACTGGGGTATTTTTTCCATTCACCTTTAAACTTGAATCAGTGTGAAAAAATCCTGATGTCATATCATAACACTGACAAATATTGACAAATTTCAGAGTAAAAAAGACAAGTGTGTGTTTGGCCTGTAAAAGTTTGCTGGCTAGAGACTGTCTCACATAAATGAAATTAAGACATTGATCTTTACATTTGGTATCTGTCCCATACCAAAATTTTAAAAGAGTGATGAATTAAAAGATTATCCCCTCTGGTCTTGAGTAACATAACACATCTGATGATTTTAAGATAATTATAGTAGTAAATGCAGTATAACTGTAAATGGCTGTATTTTGAGCTCAGAAAAGATCAGCTGAAAACAAATATTGAGGGACAGATATCTAAACAAAATCAAGATTAAACACACAACCCCCCCTGCCAAAGCCAGGAAAAATCCGGCTTTCAGGTGTTTAATGAAACTCTTAGTCACTCCACATAAGAACGAATCATGGTCTGCGCAATAATCCTAGGCTATTACTGTCCTCTATCATATTTTTTTTTTTGTTGCACAGGATTTTTTGCACCTAGTTCACAGGTACTTCCCATTTTTTCAGCTGAATTTATATTTCTGAAGAAATTCATCTCTTTTTCTGGTCAGAATTTTGGGTTTGCTAGAAAGCCCAAACTGTCCTAGCACATCTGGAAACCATTGCTGTAGGCCCATGGTGGTCTTACAACAGCATTTTTTAGTGTGGCCCATCCTTTTCTTCATTGTCAAGGACTCCTAGGTTTCACAATCTGCCTCACAGACGTGGAGACACTGCACAACAGTGTATGATATGGAAGGTTCGTACTAACAAGAAGTGGAGGCATATGATGCTGAACTACACCATTTTCCAGTAAAAATCCTTTACGGATGAATGTTTATCAGACAAGGTCTGGTACTTTTTATTGATGCCTGAAGTGAAAACCACTTTTGTCATTCTCATTGAATGTCTCCACAAAGAAAAAAATGTTTTTAAACGTTTGCCATGCAGAGAGGTGAAAGTGATTCCAACCATCCAAACTCATTCCTTTTGTCACATCTACAGTGGTGGTGATATTTCACTATTCAACAAAACAAAAAAACACAGAAACCACATAGATTACTATGCCTTTAATTGAGTTAAGTGTGAGGTAATTAATCCAAACTAAGGTTACAGCTGTATCAACGATTTTTGGTCTCTCTCCTTCCTCCAAATTTTTTAAAGAAACTTTGTGTGTAGTATTAACAGTGAACCTCACCTTCCATGAATATCTATATAGGTCTGAAGACAATATTGTACTGTTTTTGTTTTAGATTAGTTACATTTAAAAGAAGATTTGAAAGATCCATGATACTCTTTCCAAGAAGGGAACAGGGATTCACACCAGAGGATGCAAGATAAATAAAAGAAATACGTATAATGTTGTATAACTAAAAACTATAACTGTAAACCAATTATTTCAAGTACTCCTGCACACTAGTATTGTTTGGAACTAACTTATATGACAGGAATATTACAGAAATACTCCAAAATCTTCCACACAGATGGGTAATTTGTCTATATCTGAAGGTACAATACTTACTTTCATTGTATTCTGACAGCTACCCGTATGATTATGCATCATGATTATTCAGTATCTCAAAGCTGTTATCAGCCACTGCAGTTTACCCAAAATTGTTGCTTTCTGGTCTCTTGCCTGTAATTCTATTTTCCCCAAACAGTAAATGCAGCCAAATGAATCTGTTATATTCCTTGGCATTTTGGTTTTTGGCAGACTTATTGAGATATTTACAAAAATAAATAAAGCCTTGAATCATGAAAACAAATGGGATATATAAATAAAAAAAGAATGCTACAAGTTTCATGTACAAGCAAGGTGAATTTGAAAATTTTAGGGAAAAATATTCCTTGTGTACCTATCAGTCTTCAAGCATGGTGTATTTTCTTTTCTTGGTAAGCATCTTGAAGGGCATCCCAGGAAATGCTACCACAGTATTTTCTATGCTAGGTTCCTAAGCAATTGAATTGTGAACAATCACTCTTCAAGGGACTGATTTTCAGCTGGGAAGATTGCTTCCAGTGACAATCCAGCCAATGTCAGAGATAGGGATGTGAATTGTCTCCTATCTTATTGCTATGAGACATGCTATAATGTAGATTATACTATTTGCAGTAAATAACTGAGTATCTTTTGTAAAATATGCAGACTGCTTGACATTTTTTCCTGTAACGAAGATGAAGATTGAACCCTGCAGTTCAATGGGTTTCACTGGTATGTCTTCAGAATGGCCCAGAGAAAGTAAGTCAAAAGAAGTTATTACCTGTCTCTTGCTTTACAAGAGGTAGGAATTACCCTACTGAACAGAATACATGGATTTTTCATATATTAATAATAGTTTACGCTATTAAAATATGAAACTCATTGCTAATGGATGAACTCAAAATTCTCGCTGAGTTCGAAAATTGACTTATTTCCTTATTTTGAAATAGAATCAGTATTCAGTCAGTGTCTATGAAACAAAATGGTCCAAATTCAACCTCCAGGTTAGGGAATATCTACTATCCTGCTCTTTCCAAGAGGCTGGGAGGGTGTCGTGGTTTAAGCACAGACTGCTTAAAGTTAACTCTGCTAGTTTTTTTTTTCTTTTCCTTCTTCTTCATAAATAGCTAGCAAGAGGCTGTGTTTTGGATTTACGCTCAGAGGAGCTGATAAGAGAATAATGTTTTGTTCTGCTGCCAAGGTCAGCAGACGAGCAAAGAGGCACAGCCGGTTGCTAGCATAGGATTTGCCCTTATGTTAAGACTGAAACTCAGAATAGCCAATGATATTCCATAACATGCACGTCATTCCCAGTATATAGGTAAGAACACCCGGAGGAGTGCTCTCTTGCTTTGGCTCCACTTTCGGTGCTCTCTCCTGG
>NW_010138614.1:0-48969 GCF_000699245.1 Pterocles gutturalis
CCTCTCCCCTCCCCTGTCGCCGCCGCGCCGGTGGGGTGAGCGGGTCTCGGGAGGGCAGAAGTGGGGACGGGCGTTGGGTTTGGCGTTCCGAGGCGAGCGGATCCGATCCCGTTGAGGGGAGACGTGCCCGCTGGAACAGTGCTACCATTGTTAGGCTGGCTTGGGGATCGCGGCTGGCTGGGGGCAGGAGAAGCACGTAGGTTCCAACTTCTCCAGCCAGCAAAACGCCTTGTTCTGCGCCCGCTTCTCCCGCGGACAGCGTACATACAAAGCACGGAGCGCCGGAGGGCGAGCGTTAATGCTGGGCATGTACGTTGCATGCGCTTGCATCTGGAGCGGTACATTGCCGTGGCTTCCTTTCATGCTGCATGTGCTTTCAGAATTAGAGTGAACATACAGTGACATCTAATTGTGACACGGTGGCATTTAATCAGATTAAATGCTCTAGTTTGATTTCCGCCCTTCGCAGCAGTCACACTTTTAAACAAATACCTTAGCTTGAGAAGATATAACTTGGATTCTTTTCATAGCGTGGAGTGGAGCAGGGTGTTGCATTTTGATCTGTTTTATTAAACACGGACATGCCTCTTTGTATGCTAGAATCGGGATTTTAGGTAGAAGTCCCACATTTTCAACACTAACACCTTTCTTTTGTTTGCGTCTCCAACAGCTGAAATATACTATAACTAGCATGTCATATGGTAATGAATTAACTTTTAAATATATGGATGATGAATCCATAAGTAAGGAAAGCTATATGATGCTTCACATTAATTAATTATCTTATTAATATCAAATGTGGATCTTCCACTGCAGTTGATTTGTTTATTGGCTGTAATTGTTAACTGATTCCATATGACTGCATTTCTTTTTCTCTTGGCATGCAGATGCTGAGTGTTGTCTGAAGTTGAAAGGTGCACTTCCTAAAAAGTGAAATATTTCAAGACCTATTTGTGCAACCAGTCTGTGATATTTTATGTGGGGAATTGTGTTGAAAATTATTAAACTAATTCTGCTTTGCTATCCTTGAATTGGAATCATTTAATTGACAAACTTTGGTAGTTTGCTTAAGTATGTTGAGCTATTTATGCCCAAGCATCCTAGATTGCTTGCCAGTAAAATTGAATCATCTGGGATTCTAGATGCTTTCATTGCAGAAACTATGAAAATCACTGGTTTAAATTAGTCGCCTTTCTGGTCCTGTCAGGCTAGTATATAAGCAAGCACACAAGAAGGCATTCAGTGGAACACTGAAGTTTCTCTTTGCTTGAATTGTAGCAAAGATTACTTTTTAGCAAGCATGCAGATGCCATTTTTGAATGTGAAATACTGAATTGACTACACTTCAAATGTGTAGATGGATAATATACATGGTTATCTAAAATCTGGTTTTATTGAACAAGCTGAGGAATTGCTGCTCGTCATTTGTGTCAAGATGATATGTTAACACATAGTGACTATTGACTACATATTTGTGAATTCAAGAAGGGGTTGATTGGTATAAAACAAATGAAAAGAGCGATACAGCTTTTAAAAAAAGTCTTCTCATTGATTATTGTAATGCTGTCAGTATGTTCTGTTTTAATCTGGTTTCAGAAAACATATTATGTTATGCATTGGATGCTACTGGTTCTGAAGGAAGACTGGAGTAATGGGGGAAGGTGATTTGGGTTCTTGGCTTTTCTTTCCATCTAGCTTTTTCACTGCTGTTTTTCCTTGCAGTCACTTTGCCTCTCTTGCTTTGATTTCTCCAAAGGAAGATAAAAATGTCCTGCTTTGTACAGTGCTTTTGCATATAAAAAGGGCCTTTTGACGCCACTGGAGTAGTGGGGGAAGGTGATTTGGGTTACTTGGCTTTTCTTTCCATCTGGCATTTCCACTGCTGTTTTTCCTTGCAGTCACTTTGCCTCTCTTGCTTTGATTTCTCCAAAGGAAGATAAAAATGTCCTGCTTTGTACAGTGCTTTTGCATATAAAAAGGGCCTTTTGACGCCTGTTTGTTACTACTCCTGATGGTGAATACTATACCAAGTATTGCCATGTCTTTCTTTTTTCCCCAAGTGAAAGAGGAAGAAGTATTTTAAAAGAGTAGTTGCTTGAACAATAGAATCCTGGCTTCTTACCCTTTTTCTTTTTAAATCTCACAGATGATTGTAAGCTCTAAAGGATTTTTTTTTCTTATTTGAAACGTTTATAGTCTCATCCTTTTGTGGATCATCTAATGTCTAATAAGGTCTTAAAGCATACTGCAGCCTTTTCCTTAGTCAGGAGACTCATAGTGTCTTGATTTCATGAACTTAGCATTTTCTTAGGCAATTATCTTGTGAGCCCTCTACCCTTCTGTCAAATTTGACTGAATTCAGCCAGCCAGTTTCCAAGTGCCATATCCATCCCCCTCACCCCTCCTTCCTGCATGAGACTAATTTCCTTTAAAAGCTGGAGTAAAATATGAAACATAAAACATTTCACAATTTTTCCTTCACATCTGTCTTTTCTTCCCTATAGTAGGTAATGGAATCTGTTTCCCTGTGCTTTTAATGTGCTTCATCCTACTTTCCTTTCCCTTTACTTGCTCTTTCATAGTTCTTTTTTGTCGCTTTCCATGATGGATGTGCTTTATCTTATACCCTCTATTTTCTGTTGTTTTTTCTTCCCCACAGAAGATGATGCACATAATCCTGCTTGTTCTATTTTTTTCTATATAGTTTTTTTGACACTCTTAAACTGCTATCAACCTGCTTGCACGTACACTCACTTCTTGTCCACCAAGATCTTTAAGTCTGCAGTTTGGAGAGAAGGAAAAAAAAAAAAGCCAGATACGTATCAGGCAGAGGATTGGACTAAAATATGAGGCTCTATTGTCTGTGGGAAATACAGACTTTGAAAGAAAATGAGTTTTTTTTCCTTTGTTTCATATGCTTTTGGCTGCCAAGGAAAGGTATAATGATAGCAGTTTTATCAGGTTACTGTTACTGCATTCGGACTGGGCCTTTTTATAACCTTCTGCTTGTGTGTCTGATGCATCTTAATGTCCTTTATTTAATATAATGGCTTGGAGGTGAAGCACCTTTTATAACTCATGCTCAGCTTTTTCTACCACCTTGGAGCCTCTGACTGCTGCAGGGGTGATGATACCTCTTTTCCAGTTTTTGTCTTCTTGGACTACGTCCTGGATTCTCAAAGATATCAAGGCACCAGATTGCAACAGGAGTTCTGTGTTCCAGTACATCTGTAAATCAGTCTCTTCATTTTTTTGGGAGGGATCTTGAGGTCACCTGATGCAGATTATAGGCTATATATTTAATGTTTACAAGATGTGGTTTCAAATAAAAAAGATATGGGATAGGAGTGGAACAACTTAGACTGTCATACTTATTTCAAATTACTTTGCAAGCAAAATAGTTTTTTTTGCAGAGCCACCTTCTCCCTGGAGGTCAGAAGCTGTGTAGCCTCTTCGAACTACTCAAGTGCTTATGCAGAGCTGCATTGTACAACACAAGCTGAACAAAAAATGTGTTTGAGAGGCAGCAAAACATTAATTATAGGCTTGTAGGAAAATAAACTAATTAGCATAATTCTCATATCTTTAATGTTGGATCTCTTAATTCTCTGAAAAATGTTTAGTCAGTTAAGGGATGGAAAATGTCATAAAAATGTACACATTTGTGAAAATATATTTGTTAATTTAGGTACTTTTTTGGGGGAGCTGGAAGCTAAACTGAGTGCTAGCTTAATTATGCTACTGTGCTGATATGATAAATTACACAGAAAGAACTACAGAATAACAAAGGTAGTTACATTTAACAAAACACTTAATGAAGAGCAAAAATAATGGATAGTTTTCAGTGAGTTTATACCTTGCTGTTGATTGACTTTTTAGCTAGATGCTATTGTTACAATATGAATTTAGTCTTCCAACAGCAGACTCCATGCTGAAGTAGATTATTATGAATGCCATAACTGTCTGACACTTAAAACTTGTTAGAAAACAGGAATCTATTCTAAACCCAGGTGGGGTTTTTTGGCATCTAATAAAAGGCATTAAATTCTGTTGAAGCATTTCTTGTAGCTAGGGCATTTGTACTGTTTTTTTCCCTTTTTTCCTGCTCTGTGGTAAGCTGCATTCATTTACTGGGAGCAGTAATAGAGTCTCTGTTCTCTGTCTGGATCTTGTTTTCACAGATTTTTAGAACTTCAGTGTACTTGAGCCCAATTTGGTAGAAGTTGGTCAATAGATTTTAAGTTACTGAAGGAGAGCTTCCAACAAATACTCTGCAAGTGATCTCATAAACTGTTTGCATAGAAAATAGGTCTGAAAATTGCCAGGAGCTCTTAAGGAAAAAACATGCACACGTAATTCTCATCCCTTACAGTCTCAACTGCCTCTACATAGAAGTATATGATGACAAAGACTGATGGTAGACTTAGTAGTACTAACTAGTATTACTAATGTAGTTAGTACTGTTTCTGCAAAGACAATTGTGCCTCACTAATCTACCAGGGTTTAAATTTTAACATAGTTCTAATTTACCTGCACTGTTTAAAGATGTAATTGAAGATTCCTCACACCACACTGTTAAAAAAGAAGCCATGATCTGAGAGGTAAAATATTTTTCATGGGTCACAAAAATCTCTCAGAGGAAGTAACAAAAATGAGTGTGAAGTTATAGGAGGGTTAATGTTTTATTTTAAATCAGGAGCTGTTCAATATGTGCTATTAATAATCTGTCAAATTTGATTTATAAAGTAGCAGTGTTTATTGAGGATTCAGAACTGTTCAATCAAATTCAGAAATACTTGAAAGGTCACCTGAGAAGTCTAAGCAAGCTGTGTGAAAGGACAGGAGAATGACAGGTAAAACTGATTGTTGGTATATGCAAAACAGTGTGTTTTGGAGGCAGAAAATAAGATACCATTTATATGTCTTAAAAGTTCCTAAATTAACTCTATTAATATAACAAGAAAATTTGGGCATCATTACTGTTTGCTGAGGTATCATTACCCAATTTATAGCTGTAATCAGAAGTGGGGAAAAAAGCAGAGAGAAGGAAGTGCCATTCTATACAAATTCCTTTATTCTTTTCAGCTATTCAAAGTGTGTTATTAATTGTCAATTAGTTTAAAAAAGATAAATCACGGTATTGTAGAGAGTTTGATAAGAAGGATATGGCAGAGTTTTTCAAGAGATTGAAAAGATTGGAATTATTTACCTAAGGAAATGAAATGCGGATCAAACAAATGAGGAGTGGGAAGTTACAAAATAGATGTGAATGTATGCTCTCCAATAGCAGATGTAAAAGAAAAGAAGCTGCACTCAGTAAAAGACAATTTATTGAAGCCATACTTTTTTGCAAGGAGAGGGGAGCTGGTCCACTCGTACCTGTATTTCTCTCCCTATGTATATGTATGTATGTGTCTATCTGTCATTCAGTGTTAAGACTGTTTCTCTTTAACACACAGAACCAGCTGAAACTCCTTGCTCTACTTACTTCAAACCAGTAATTTGAACTTTGCTCTTTCTCATCAGAGGTGACTCCTCAAATAAATTAATATTCATTGGAGTGAGGTATTCTCAGTCTTCTATAGATGAAATGAATTTTGTCATTTCTGGGCTTTGGAGTAATTTTCTGGCTGTTGGATGTAATGAACTGTTTCACACAAAATGAAACAGTCCAAATCAGGGGGATAATGAAAGAAACTCCTACATCAATATCTTGAGTCTGGAAATGGCTTGTAGCATGGCGATGGCCAGTTTGAACACAAACCATGGATGAAAACTGATGTTTGAATAAAAGTCATCTTAGGCAAAGCCAGCAAACTTGAAGAGTGAAGGTGTAGGGCAAAGGAGAATACGGGTCCTTTTCAGGGGTGGAGTCTTCTTTCAGACCAACGCTTTTAGTTATTGTCAGCACTGCATAACAGATGCATAGGTTATGGAAAATTGGAAGAGTGACATTGAGGTACTTTACTGGTAGTATTAATCCTAAATACTGTATTACAGTGGCTTCTCCAGCAGCACCCAGTTGCCATCTCTAAAGCAGTGGTTGTGGAGCGGCCAAAATCAAAGTTGACAGCTATATTTCTACAACATGATACTGTTCATGGTTTGAAGGGCCAGAATCTTTTATCTTCAGGCACAATCGGGATGACAGTGTGGGTTCAGATAGATTTCCTTGCCAGATCAGCTATACCAAATAAGCAGGGTCACTATTGAAGAGCCATTGTTGGTAGCTGAGAGCAGTTTTCCACAAAAGGTTCTCATTATCATAAGACAAAACAGCACCTTCCATAGTGGTTTTGGCACAGACCTCCAAGTAATTAAAAAAAATTAAGAAAATAACAAGTCATTTATAACTTGATGATGCATGTGACCTTAAGTAGTTCAGCCAGCTCTTGTAAAAATGGTGTGTGGAGTCAGCTTTTCAGTAAAAAAAGGAAATGCTTAACTTGTTAAATCTTGTTCGGCCACTAGCCACTCAATATGTCTGCAGAAATGCTTATAGAGGTCTTTTACGCTCAGATGGTTCTGCCTTTTTGTTGATATTAAAGGAGAAGGCTGTGATTGACCAACTTTTCCTGTTGTGATTCCATGTGCAGTTCTGAAACTTGCTAGGCTTGAGACAACCAAAAATACAAGTTGATTTTATCATAGGTGCTCGCTCTTTGGAAGCCTCTCCTCAGGAACAAGCGCCTTACAAAAATTGGGTAATTTGTGGGGGGAGAAATCTTACTTCTGTGCCTTCCAGCTACCCGCCATGGCAAATGTCAGTCTCTGCTGGTAGTACAAGACAGTGATATTTAGTACATCTTAATATTCTGAGCAACCTGCTCTAGTTGATCCTGCTTTGAGCAGCCTCAGATGTTCTATAATTATATCATCTTCATAGCAGGAGGAAAAAAAAATACAAATAATTCAGGGGAAGTGGTAGGTGGCCTAGTCTGCTGTAGAGGTGGTAATGAAAGTGGTATTTCATCAAAGGGGAAAAGGAACTCTTACGGCTCCCCAGTTCTTTCCCAATGCCTTGTATACCACACTCTGTTGCAATTGGGGTAGATGGGATTGGTTCTTAAGATCTACCATAGTTGATAGATTCTTGAGGCAATAATATATTTATAGGTTTTCTTCTAGTAAACTCTATATTCCTCACAAGATTGCTGTCTGCTTATTCATTAGAGATCTGATCAGTGTTGCCAAAAGATTATTCTCTTGAAACCTGTGGACCATCCCTTTGAGTGTCTGTTAATTAGTTTAATAAGCATAGCATGCTATACTTCGAATGACCTTCTTGTGGTGGATCAGTGTGGTCCAGTAATGGGACATCTTGATGAGTGTTTATACTTCTGTGGCCTAAAATTTTTCTTAACTCTGAACTTCTGACAGCAACTGAACACACTCTCTGCCTAGACATTAGAGAGTTCCCAGGGGAGATAGCCACTTAGTGATGAGTGTTGCCCTAAAGCAATACTTGTAAGAGGTTTCGTCTATAATAACCTATTGATAGAGAAAATCCTTATTACTTTGAAAACTTCCATACTTTCGCCCTGTCATATAAAATAGTCCCTTAATTCTATCTTTCAGTGTTCCTGGGAATACACTGAAAAGCAAATCCATTTGTGTATAGAGGCAATCTAAATGGGTCATCTTCTGTGTCTGAGCATTTTCAGAAATGTAAGCACTTTCCCTTAGCTTAGTGCTTGCATAAGGGGCACTGGCTACCAAAGCTGTTTTTTGAGCTTGACTGTAGCATCCAATCCTTTTTATGTGGTAGGAAGCAAATGTTTCAGTTGTTCGGAATCCCAAACCCTATGCTTGTAGATATTGTAGTCCATCTTTGATTATAATTAGCTTTTTTATTTGTAGTTAGTTATTTTCCCTTTGAAGCCTTCTGTATCATTAGAGAAAGAATCTTTTTAGGAAAAACATTAACTTTATTAAGCAAAGAGATAAAACTTTGATTTTAAAATGGGAACAGCTAGAAAAGAAAACCAGAGGAACTATGTTGCGGTCATAAAACATGTTAGATGTTGGTTACTGTTCTGGTTGTTCAGTTTTTGTTCTGAAGCATGTTAGCTAGAGAGGGCTAAGGACTGCTTGATGGTAACCCATCAAGAAAGACTTTGAAGGACAGCTTCTTCTCTTACGTGTTTTATGCTTCCTTTTCCAGGAATTTACAAAGCTTGCATTGCAGTGCTTTCAGACGTGTACTGTGAGAGTTTTTGATCTTGGTTTCCCACCTTCCTCAAAAGTCTTGACTTGCAACACGAGGCTTTTGTTACGTGTTTTCTGACTTGCAGCTTGCCTCTATACCATTTTTGCAGGTTAGCAATTTGTGTTAATTTTTAGGACATTAATGTCTGCTTAGATCCCAAGACACTTTTGTTAGCCATATTTTTAGAGTATTCAGCTATCTCTAAGCTTGAGTTGCAGACGAAATGATAGATGGTTTTGATTTCACATTGGAACACAAGGAACCTTTGGGACATTGTTGTTGAAAGGACTCTGGAGAAGCCTGATACACCTGTACTTGGGAACAGTACTTTAATTCAAAAGATACACTTCAGAAAAATATATATTGTGTCAGGACCTTATTTCTGTAAGACTGTAGGGATATTGAAGTGTCTGGAGTCTTATAGAAAAAAGATGAATGTTCAGTGCACAGAGTTATAGCCCTTTAAAAAGTGCAGACATTTCAGGAAAGAGGAAACAGACAATGAAATATTTGAATGCAATGATAATAATCATGTTGTTCAGAGTGGTGTTTTTTTTTCTTAATGAAAATTTGTAACTGGTACATGGTGGTCTCACTGTAGTGCATATATTAATTTTGGGTAGAATTATGTAAGCTTTGGAGATATGATTTAATAAGTGACATGCAGATCTATTTAAAAACTATAAAATTGTAACTTAATTTCTAGATTTAGTTGGATGAAACAATGCTAGTTACTGATTTATAGTCATTTTTCTTTTGTTACAAATGCTGTGGGTTTTGTTGTATAGATGTAGTTACAATCAAGTCCTTCAAAATCACTTGTTAGTGAAACTTTATTAGTAAAGATGAAATATATTTCAATGATTACATATTTAGAAAGTAAAAGCGTTGCTAATACTGTTTGCTATTGTGCAGCTTTTAGGATTTTAAAAATATATGCTGTAATTAGTGGATATCCTAGGGAGAGAAACTTTTCTATTAAGTATAGTTAGGTACTTCATTAACTGGGCAGATAAGTGAATGTCATCTGTTTAACTCTGGTCCAAGGCCAATATGAGCCAAAACTTAATATTTTCAGTGGATGTGTTTGCACATTGTAAAGATCGTCATCAGAACTAGCATTAAGACTACTACAGATAAACAGGGAGTAAATGGATCTAAATGTGTTGTAGCTTCTTCTCTTACATTAACTCCTCTGTAAACCAATCATTTGTGTTTCAGTCTTCCTATGTCAAAAGTACAAATTTCAATCATACTCTTGCAAAGTCTTGAGTTTCAGTTTTTCTTAAAACTGCATTTATCTTTAGCCTATCGAGCTTATTTTGGAGGTGTATTAAAACTTATTTAGAAAAGCATAGACTTTAACAATTCCTCCCTACACACACTTGTTATTTCTTCTTCGATTTCCATGTGTCAATTATGTGGCAAGTTGTCTTTTGTTGATAAAATCAGAACTAGATCATGATACAGGACTCCTGCTTAATAATTTTAGTGTGCTTCTGTTGGGATGCCACTTTAAGGCTTTCCTAAAGATTCAAAAACTAGTGCTCCAAAATCTCGGGTGACTAGTATGTGTTATACGGGAAAATAATTTATTGTAAGTTTGATTAGCATTGGAGAAACTAATGTACTGAATCTCTAGTACAACCAGCAATATTAAGAAGAGACTTGTTGGTAAACAGTTAGGAAGTTTTCCTTATTGAGTATGAAAACCAACCTAAAGCTCAGTAATTTTAGAATTTATACTTTTAGTTAGATAGCTATAATTTATAAAGTATTAATAGAAAATAATGATATTTTTTGCCCTGTTTAATACACAGTGTGTTTCATTCCCTCTGCTGCAGCTTGGATTTTGTCAGGAAGTTGCAGAATGAAATTAATGCGTGTCAATTTGGTTGAGACTTAGGTGTGTTCTCATCTCTTCTGTGTAACATGCATGAAAATGAAAGGAGAAAGACAGTGGTTTGGCCTTGTTTTAGTACTAATTGAGATACGGTATGTGCAGTATATGAGACCAACCTTGGGATAGAAACATGAACTTCAGGGATCTTTTTTTTTCCAAGAGGGAAGTAGTGGATTGCTAGGCTTTAATTGGGGAACTGTAACTGAGTGTTACTGGTGGTGGGTCTTACTGTTTAAAAAAAATGTTAACCGCTTGCCACTTTGAACTCGGGCTAAAAATTGTCAGGCAAATCATCAGTCCTTGATGTTTTGTCCTGTTTACTATCTACCTACTTTTTTCTAACAAATCAAATGAAAATAACAATGTCAAACTTCCTGAGAACATATATTTCTTCTGCATTCAGTTTTTAAGGATGTTGCCTGTGTTCTGAGTTTGTAACACATTTTTTTGTTGTAATAACAGAGAATTTTAGTTATTAAATGAAATACAGAAAGACTCTCTGGAGGGTGTATTGTATGTTCTAACCGCTGAGTCATACTGTAACACTCTTTTTCTGCTGTTGTGAATCTTGAATTGTTTTGTGGTTAGTGGAACAACTGCAAAGAGAAGGTGAATAGGTTTCTAATTTGTGTTTGTTTATATTCTCCCCTGCGGGAAATGGGAGAGATACTTTTGAACTCCCAGAGAGCCAAGGAAGATATTTCTTCTTTGTAGGGGGCAGACCTAATATCAAAGATGGGCACTCTCTCTCCTGGCCATATTTTAGAAGTAAGGACATTTATTTAATTCTTTGAAGGAATGAATTTAAACTGCTGTATTCATTTTTGGTGGATAGAGAAGCTGGCTTATAGGCTTGATTCTCACAGATGAAATCTAGAAAAGGAGTGGCATATGAAATTTACCTGTCTTTTTACTGTCATCCATAGATTTATTTTAGATTATACCCTTTCCGCATCATACCGTATGTGGGAAGTCTAGAAGCCTAAATAAAGATTCTTCTCTGAAAGGCATGGGCATAGAATGGGGCTGAGGCAATACTGGCTCATTTCCAGACACCTTCCAGACATTCCCTAAATGTTTTACTAGATCTCAGGTTTAATGATATGATCAGCTTTGAGTGAATGGTATATAATGCAAAGTTGGTTGACACAACATGTAAATAAAAATAAGTTTTTTGGGGGGTGTATGTGTGTGTGAGAATAAAGCTGTTTATGCAGTACTGAAAAAATATATCTGTTAAATGAAAGGTCATAGACATATCTCTGTAAATGTAGTCATAGTGTCTCAGTGCATTTCTTAGCAAAATGAAGTATGGTTGAAAAGAAACACTGAAAATTTTTTTTTAAATTATCTTCCACAATATTTCAGTAATGAGCAGAGTTATTAGATGCATTTTGGGTAATTTAAGTTTGGTTTATAGCATATTAGTAATCTGGAATGCTGTTTGGGGACAGACAATAAAAATAAAGCTGACCAGTAACTATCATATCATGGTTTGGTAGGGAAATTTAGAATACGAAATAATGTTTCATGTGTGATTACTAATTTTTCTTCCTCATTCAAACTTTAGTCTCAGAAAGATGATACGCTCTCTCCTGGATGAGTGGAGGTTAAAGTCATGCAATTTTCCTTTCAATCTTCTAAATATGATGCCTCCATAAGTGCTGATTTGCTATTAGCTTTTTTTTTTTCTAATTGCAATGGAGCGTGGATTTATGAAGGTGATTATTTCTATAGGCAACAGAGAAACTTAGAGCAGAAAAATCAACACCTGTCGGTGTTGTTCCACCAACATGCTTTATCCTTCATCTCTTCTCCCTGAATCTGGTGTTGTGCTGTAAACCTCCATTGCTGTAAGGCAGCCAATAAGAATATTAACAGAACCTTTTCTTAAAGTAGCCATTTTCAGACTTTTTTTCTTGAAGCTCCTGAGCAGTCAGTTTACTCCAGTTTCAGAAACACCAGCTTGGTTTGTCTGTCCCTGTGCTGCTGTACCTCTATGCATATCACCAGAACACAGCTGAGAATGAGGAGTGCAGGGAGGCAGTAGGCTCACTGTCTGTTTGCTCTCAGTAGCGAAAGGAAGATTCCTAGAACTGTTGCTTTTCTAAAGGCTGTCAATGAGCTTCCCTTAGAGAATGCCAAGTAATGCCTTTCTTCACACCTCAGAGTTTTGCCATGCATGGTCTGTCACACCTACCCAAAGTGGCCCCAGAGACATCTTTATCTGTAAGGGGTTACCCCTTACAGTAGACATGTGTCCAACATTAAAAGCCCCTCAGATTGACAGCTGCTGTTATGGAGAAAGAAATCTCTTTAGGTCTTGCGTGACTGCTGCTTTTCAAGAGCAGGAGAACCTTCAGTCACTTTAACGTTCTGTTGTGACATGTATATGATGGATATTCTGTGGAATTCATAAGTTACTCTTTGTCAGAACATTTTGAACTTCAGGTATTAGAAACTAATTGAAGTGAACATTTCGCTTCATCCTTTGCCGACCTCTGCAATCCACGTTACTGCTTGGGATAGTAGTTGCATTCACTCGACCATTAAACAACTTCTGCAGGTCTACTCTCTGATCTCAAGAGTATAGTTTTCTTAATGGGATTTTTTTGAAGGTGGCCATAATAGAAGACAACAGTTACTGTCAAAGGTATTAGGGAGTAGTGTGCAATGTGAACAGGCTAGTTTAACTCCTAAATATTCTTCTTCTAGATTCTTCTAAAAATAACTCTCCTCCAAATGGTAAAAATTGACATAAGTTGACAGCATGTTTTAGCAGACAGTGACAAAATGTTGATTTCTGCTTTTTGAGCTTTTACCTAAAAATGTAAGCAACACAATAATTTTATTGTTGCTATATTAAACTGTCATTGTCTGGTTTGTGTTTCGTATGAACACTACAGTAATCTTCAGATCTTTTCCTCAACTCATCGTTTTCCTCTCCTCTTTTCTGCAAAATTGCTCTATTCTACTTGCTGAAGTTGTCCCTAGTTGTGCCACTCTGTTGTGGACTATGTTTCAGTTCACGGTTGTTACCTTTTCGTTCCTTGCTAAATGAGCTGGTAATTAAAATGCTTTGTTCTCTTCTGTGATGGAGGTAAGTCTTCTCTGTGTGGTAAATCAGAATGATGAGGTGCAGGACTTGTTTTAATGTGTAGATATCCTACACAAGGCTAGGCAAGTAAATGCATTCCAATTACAAACTCTTATGGTAGGTGTCAAGCTATGCTTATTCACAATGAACGGGTCACTTTAATGCGGATATATGAAAGAAGGCTTAATCATTTTAACAGCCTAAATAATGAGTGGTAAATTAAAGATGTTGCTTCGAATATTTTTTTCTAGTTGCTATAAATTGTAATATGTATTTTCTTCCATCCTTACTCTAGTTGTAAGGCTTTTGAAATATTTTAAAGGTAGGAGTGCTAATAAGATGTGTTATACTCTGCTTATTTTTGTAAGCAGCAGTTCATCTATGTACCTAAGCAAAAGAACTGCATTTAATAGCAGTTGAATTTTAAACTGGACGCTAGAAATTTGTAGCAAGGTCAAGAGGCTAGCGAAGGAATCACGTTTTGACCAGTAAATTCTAGAATGTAAAGACAATAAACATTTTGTTTTATTTGTAATAAGTAGTATAATTTAAAGAGCTAGGGATCTGAAGAGAAGGTAAGATTACTGTTGGAATTATGAATTCCTCCTGTTTCATATAAAAAAAATTTTTTTTTTGTTTTAAATTATTAACACCTCTCTTGCATGTGGGGCTTTTTGGGGGGGAGTGTTTGTTTTTACGTTATGCTATGTCAAGTTTGCTCAGGAGAGAAATTTTTAACTAACCCAATGCATTTATGTATACCAAGGACTTGAGAAAATACCTTTCTAAACAAAACTTTTCAGTTACTGTTAAAAAATTTTGCTTCTGCTTTCATTGTAATTCTAGGCAGAACTGTATTTAGTGAGAACAAAATAAAGCCATAATCCTGAGTGGGTGTTTTTTTTTGTTGTTGTAATAGTTTATTAAAATAAAGAAACATGCAGAAGTTCAGAGAAATTAGACATCTTTTGGTGACAGATGATGTGTGTGTGTGAAATCCTAAAGAATTTCTGTGTGACTGACCATACACAACTATGATAAATATAATGTAACAGCTCATACTGTTTATAGTTGTTATAGTGAGAGCCAAACAGAATTTTTAGAGCTTCTCTGCTCTCTTCAAAGCCTGGGCAACAGTGTTACTGAGGAAGAAGACTATTTGGTTTCATCCTGTTGTCTCAAAAGTGGAAGAGTCTGATAACTACAAATGAGGTTTAACAGGTGAAAAAGAGGATGTGAAAAAGTAAAGGAAATTACTAGCATGAAAAGTGAGCAGTTCCAGGATCATGGGCAGCAATTATGTTCTGAAAGAAACTTGTTCAGGCTCCAAACTGAGTGTTAAAAATTCCGCCACCAAATTAAAGGAAACCTTGAGCGTTGTTGTTGTCTGCAATAATAGTCTTATTCCTAGATATTGCTAAATCACCACTATAACACATAATTTATGTGGTCATCTCAGGAAACAATTTTTAAATTATTACAGTTTTTTGGAATGAGCCAGATCTAGCAAAATAAAATATGCACTCGAAATTTATTAAGGTGTACAAAATAAGCTCTTTACTCTCAGTTTGTTCTATCCTTACATATCTTCTGGTGTGTTCAGATGAAATCTTGTCTGTCTTTCAATGAACTGGTGCCTTTTACAAAGAATACATAATTCTTCCAGTAAAATGCAGTTTAATAGTTGCTTGTTTGCCAGTGTAGTTGGTTTTTTCCTTTGGTAGTTTTTAGAAAATTTCAAAATGGAAAGTTGGGCTGTAAACCTTCTCATACTCCTTTTCTTTCCAATTACAGACTATGGATACAGCAGTTTTGTCACAAGATGAAAAAAAAAATGGCCTCTTGTGCTATCAGAGCCACTTAACTTTCTAGCATAGGTGGGCTGTGGGTGGGGATGGGATACAAAACTAGGTTGAACTACAACTTGAGGTTAGAAACCCTATGCAGATCTGAAAGGTATGTAGCTATTAGTAGAGCTTCTTTATGGGCTATATTTGTTTTATTCAAAGGAACATCTAGACAGGCTAATATCTTGTTAGCCAGTGCCACTCATCCTATAATCTTAGAATATCAGTTGGGTTTTCATCTTGCCTTCTGGCAGATGCCTTTTTCCTTAAAGATAGCAACATGAGATTTTGCAGAAGCAGTTATTTAAGTGTGGATGTGAAGCTTCAGTGCCTTATGTTATGCTTGGCTGAACAAGCTAACAATCTGCACAAGGCCTCAGCAATGTCTGGTTTTAAGAATATTATACAATCTGAAACTTCATGACTAACTCAGGCTAATATGGTGAATAAAATTCTTGCACTGTTGACACTGAACTTGAGGTGGGAACCCTGTCTCTGTGTCTCTTGTATGTCTGTATTTTAAAAAGGTATGGATTTTATATGGCTATAATATTTTAAGTAGGCTCAATGAGTTTCAAAAATGTGCTTCTAAGAATGTAGACTGTCAAGAAATTCTTGTGGTTCGAATTTCATTAGGCAGCCCCTGCTGATGGTTCTTGTATTCTTGTCACCCTGCAGTTGTATCCAAGTTTTGTTTGCTGGTTTTGTTTGCTGGATTATGTTTTACTTGGGTTAATTTTCTATTCTTCTCAGACAATTCTACCTGCGTACTGGGAGTAGAAAGATGAGGGAAGAAATGGCAGGATGTCTGTGCTGCTTAAACAGTGCTTATCAAATTATTAGCTGAATATTCATTGCAGATTTATGTAAAACTTTGCTGAGAATTCTCTCCAAATCTGTTTCTGCACTTCTGAAATCATGGGGGCTTTGCAATTGATTTCAATAGAATCAGGCTCTTTATAAAAAGTAGTGAGCTGGTGAAGCTGGCTGGGGGGAATTCCTGAGGTTTCTCTTTCAAGATACAAGTCTCTTTTTCTTTTCCATTTGAATCACAGTTTGCTTAGTTTTAAACTAGCAAAGTAAGAAAATAAGTAATCTGTGTACATTTAGAATTGGACTTTGCATGTAAGTTGGGCTTTTGTCAGAAACAATTACGATGAGTATTCTACACAGTTATAACGTTCTTTCTAAAATCATAGCTGTAAACTATCCTTATTCTTCTTAAACTCGGACTGTTTTTTGGAAGAAAATAGTTCTGGCAAATATGTTATTCCAAGCTAGAGATGCCCTTTCTGTGAATCACTTCACTTATCTTAATTGTAAATGTAACACTATGGGTTGGGGAGCTTTATTAATAACCTTGGCGATGAGGAAGTTTGGAATGAAATAGGTAATAAAGGTGAGAGTGAAAATGAAATGGGATTTTAGGCTGTCAGTTCTATAAGGCAGTAGAAAGAGATTGTTCTAAAATGAAATAAGCAGTGTGCATGCGTAAGTTAGTTATCAGTAATCTGATGCCATGTCAGACAGACTTCTGTAGTTGTTTGATTTTACAGAAGAATGAAAGTTTGTATTAAAAAGTTAATGTGGTGTGGGGGTAATAGGAAGTTTGTTTTGCATGACATTTGTCCCACAAAATAATCTTTTAATGTAGCATTAGGACTGGTTTAGTTACAACCATTTCTTTGTATGGTAAATGCTTCAGGTGAAAGGACACATTTTATTTCAGTGGTAATTCCAACTTCCCTCCCATTTCATTTTCTATTTAATACAACCGCTTTAAAGGGAGATAGTCCTACAATTTTTAGACAGTTATCATAGCAGTAGGAAAATTGTTTGTTTTTCTGTATCTGCCTCCACCTATTCTTTTAATCCTTTAGCAGTTTTAAGTCTTTTCATAAGATAAAACCATAGACGTGATGACTAGGGACCTTACCTTACCTAGCCCGGACTCCTCAACTCAGAACTATGGCCGGCTAAGCCAGACAATGTACCTTTGGATGAATCTTGAAGACTTGCAACGATGGAGCTTCCACAGGCTCCTATACAACCTGCTCTAGCCCTGCACCACTCTCCTATTGAGGAATTTTCTCCAAAGTCGTCTGAACCTTCTGAGTTGCAGTTTATGACCATTTACTTTTAACTGTTTGCTACTACCAAGAAGATTTTGGCTCAACTGTCTTTGTAGGAGTTGTCATTTGCTGTTATAAAATTGCTCCTGAGTCCTTTTGGCCAGACTAAAATAGTCTGTCTCCCTCAGCCTCCTTGGAGCCTGTGAGTTCTCAGTCCCTGACCATCTTGGCAGACCATCTCCAGTTTCCTAATAGTCTTTTTGAAATGGGAACCCCAAACTAAAACCAGTATTCTAAGTATTGCCTTACTAGTGCTGAGTTAGAGGGGAATGATAACTTTCCTTGTTCTGTTTGTTCTTGTTTCTGTCTTGTTCTTTTTCTTCCTAATACAGCCCAATGTGCCGTTTGCCTTATTTGTGATGAAGAAGAATTGTTTACTTGTCTTCAGCTTAGGATCCATTGTAACCCTCGGTTCTTCTCGGTGGGGCTGGTGCTCAGCCAGTCAGCTGTCAGCCTGTACTGATGTGTGGAGCAACCCTGCCTCCTTGTACTTCTTAGTGAACTTCACAGTTTCAGATTACTCGCTCCTCAAGTTTCTCCATGTCCTTCTTTTTACTGTCATACAATGAGTTTGGTTGTGGGGTTTTGGGTTTTTTTACCATATCAAAACAGGATCAGAGCTAGATGTTCTGTACAACTCTGCTTAACAATCTCGGGTAGTCTGAAGGTGACTTGGGAATCAAGGTCTCATTGAGGTGAAAAATGACCCTGAACATCTTGAAGGCTTAGTCCCCAAAGAAGGGCTTTTTTGGATTTTTATCTTGGGAGAGAATGGCCAAGTTTCACCAAAGGTAAATTAAAGAGAAAAGGAACATTTCTGTTTTAATTTTCATCTTTGTAGTGATGAGAAGTTATTGCTACTGAACAGTTGCTACTGAATAGTGGCGTGCTTGGAATTCCTTAGTAGTAGCACTAGCAGTAGTTACACAATCACTTTAACACTGTGTTGGCCTTCAAGGATGTCATAATGGATATTAGACTGATTAATACAGTTAATTCTTTGGATTCAAAGAAAGTCTCTTTCTTACCACTTTTGTACTTTAGTATTTCTCTTGAAGATACAATTTGAACAGGAAGTGGAGGAACGAAGTCTGGTATATTTGTGTGTACAGGAGTTAATTTTTTTAAACCTGTTAATTAATATTTTAAAGAAAAAAAACTTGAAAATTTTTCTGCCAACATAATCTAGTAGTTTATTGCAGCTGAAATAAAAAGCATCTGTCACAGTGATGGGGATAAATAAAGAAAATATTCCTCACAGAGCAGTTATTACAGGCTAATGTTAATCTAGTAAAAACATAGTTAATAGCAAATAATTCGTATAGTGAGTACACAGAAAGTTAATGCGACTGCGATGAAGAATGACAAATAGATACTAAGACGTACACAAATAAAACTTTCCTGTGATTCGGATGGTTTTGTTACTGTTTTACCAATTAAGACTGCAAGATTAAAACCTGAAGTGCACATATTCAGTAGACACATGACAAATGCTGGTAGTAGCAATGCAAGCCTCCTGCCCACACACCAAATGCTATTGCTGGCTTTAAATTAATATTTAAACTAGTTGCTTTAAGAATGTGAAAGGAAGCTGGGTGTTCCTTTCCTTCTCCAAACTCGAAGGTTATTTTCCACCTTTGACAGCACTTTATTTTGTGTTTTAAATTGAAGGTGCACAAATACGAGTGATCTCTTGCATTCTGAAAAACTGTTTTTCTGAATTTGTAGTCCATGTAAAATGGAAGACAGACACCTGTTGTGATTTCTCTGAACTTCTACTTGAAATCCACATTCAGTTTTAGGTCTCTCTGTGCTTTGGTACAGTAGTAGTGTATTGCAACTGAAAGATTACTAAGTGTGGTGATTCACATTTCTGGGCAGGGGCAATTTTTGATTGATACTGAAGGTTGGTTTTGTTCAGTTGTTTTTCTCAGCTGGAAATGTAGCATCCACATGTCTTGGAGTGGAGTGCTGAATTCCCATTACGCTAGTAGATCTCAAACAGAGATCCCCAGCTGGAGTTACTTATCCATCTTACGTTTGTCTTACCTATTAATTTGCCATGAGCTCGCTACTTTAGACAAAATTGTAATCCCTGTAGGTATCATGACAATGCAGACAATAGTGACTCTGGAAATAGATTGTAGCATGTCGAGTTCTTTGTATTTCCTCATTTTTACTCTGGGCAAACGAATGCCTATTCTTTTGCTTACAATTGGTACACCTGCTGAAGTGAAGGACCTTTCCTCGAATGCTGTTGCTCTGTGGCAACAACATTATTATAACTGTATTTTTCAGTCAGAAGAGCAGTAGGAGGAATAATGCATTTAAATATACCAAATCATATTTAATTTGTTGCTTAGCAGCCAAAGCAAATTATGGAAATCTGAGACAGATCAAATATTGCTGTTGTAAAGGGATTTCAGATCAGTTTGTCTGTTTTTGTTGTTATTTAATATTACACCAAAGTTCAGAGTTTGGGGAAGGAGGTGTTTTTTCGCAGTTACTAATGTTCTCATTAGCCAAAATTGTTTTGATGAAACCTGAAAGGGCATCAGGAGAAAAGCAAAGTGAGTATTAAAACAAAAAAGGCAGTGGGGAGAAGAAAAGAGGCAAAAAAGAAAAACAACTCTGCCTTTTGAAATCTTACCAGATGAGCATTTTAATTAGGTACATAGATGAGAAAATGTAACATATCTGGATGTTTAGGGAATTTGCTGGATGCCAATTTAATTTATGGGTTTTTTAACCTTTTAAGTTCAAACATATGGAAAATACACTGACTAGTCTTTGCTATTTTGAAGATACAGGTGATGTAGTTTCATATTGTGCACAGGGGAAGCTATGTTATGGGTGAAATTTTAATCATTTGGTCTTAATTTAATTTTACTGTGTGTATTTGGATACAAAGGATAGTAATTACCGCAGCAAAGGCAAACAAAAGCTTTGAGCACATACAATTCTTTCGATGGTTTTTTGTCTCCAATATTTTGCGCAACAAGGAATTTGTATGAATTGACATTTGGAGGTTGGGAATGTGGAACATTGAATCTATTTAAAGATAAAAGTGCCTTCATATTGATTCAACAGTAACGTATATACACACACATCCACAATAAAAGTTAAGAGTAAAAAGAGAGATACTTTAATATACAGGTAAGAGGATGTTCATATGTGACTAATGTGAGATTATCTGAGGGGCTGGTATAGCTATAAAAAAAAAACACCAAAACTCATGCAGTGGAGAAGGGTAGAGATTGGGAAATACTTAAATGAGCAGAATATTTCTTATCCTAACATAGAGAAGGAAATATATACTTTTCAAAATAAGATACAGAAAATGTTGGCAACTTTTATGTCACAAATACTTTATAAAGAAAAACTCAAACACAGTACAACCTGAATGTTTGGTTTCTTTACTGTGAAATATTTCTGCAGTTCATATGGTCTTCCAAGAATACTGTTCATGCAGCATCTTTTGTTTAAAGGTATTTATGTACTTCAGGACTTAATTTGATTTAGTAAAACGTGTGAGAAGCATGGGAACTATCTGTTTTCTTTCATATTGAAAAGCGGCAGGGATGGAGAATCTTTGTGGACTGCTTAATCAGAATGTGAGAAGCTTGGAGGAAGAGCCAACTCCTCAGATTCATTATGCCTTAATCCCAAAATTTTTCTCTTTGATTTTTTTTGCATTCAGAATTTAATTTCAAAATTAAATTTTTGACAGTTGCAAAATTCCAGATTACAGAACAGTGCTGACATAAATGTATTTCTCAAAAGACACTTGGATACTTAAGCTGAAAATTGACAACCTAGTTTAGTTGTAATTGAGGGAAGAGGCTCTTACTGTGTTGTGTTTGTGGGGTTTTTGGTTTGGTTTGAATTTGTAATACAAATTCCTTTAGCTGTACAGGACCTCTGCTTTTCTCAAAACCTACAGTAGATAGGCTTTTTTCCATGTCTTCGTATGAGCTGTATAGCATCAACTATAGGCATTTAGGGGATATTTCTCACAGGCACCTTCTTGTCATCTGCTCGCTTTCAGGACACACACGATCTGTGTATTTCTGACAGCAAAAGTACTGACATAGATTCCTGCTTGTGTCTGTTGGAAAGGCAGCATCCAGAAATGGCACCCCAAAAACTTATGTAGTATGCTCCCTATCATATTCTTTCCTGAGGACCCTCAAGAATATGTTGATGACAAGTTAGGCAGCTGCAGTCTGTTTCCCTCTTTTTGTCTTCTGGAATCTCTACTCTTGTTTTAGGACTGAATGTGCATCTCTCATGGATGGAGTGAAGGACAGGTGTCCGTAAGGAGCAGACTGCAGCTACAGAGTAGTTTGGTTTATCTGCAGCCCCTTTCCCCCTACGATATTTGAAAGGTTCTAAATAAAAAGCATGGACTTCATGTCAGGTGAATGGGGATGGCAGGCTGCGTATGTATCTTGAATTATGTAATTCAGGAAATGGTGGTGTTCCAAAGAGGCTGAAAGTATTCTGGTGATCATGGCTTTTCTCTCTGTGTCTCGTGGATCTAACCAACCACTTACTAGATTTGCCGAGTTGAAAATTATTTAGCAAAACCGATGTTGAATCTTGTTTTCTAGCCTGTGGACAGGCCAGAATTTGTGATTTGTGAGTTTTTTGTGTGCACGTGCTGATAACTGGAATATAAACTTGTGAGAAATTGTTTTATCTTGGTTTGCCTTGAAATGCATTTCAAGATTACCTCATCTTGCTGGATTGAATCATTAATCATTATTGCTAAGTTTCTTCATTTGTGGTCTTGAATAGCATCTATATCCCTGATGCAGACAAAGTGAATTTGTCTGCCTGCCTGCATTTATTTTCTTAAAGTAATAAATTCTAAGCAAGGAGAAGATACCATGATGATTATTGTTATTTAGAGGTGCAAAGCTGTGGTTGTAGCTTTTGCGCTTAGAGAACAAAAAAGTGCACACATTTTGTATGTTTTGTGAGCTCAGGTGTTTTGTGTGTTTTTTTCTAATGCTTAGCTGAAGTTTCAAATTACCAAAAATAGATCTCTTTTCTGCCACCTCTCTGGCTAAATTCACTGTAACTGCTTTTCAGCAATGTAAAAAATTTTCTGAAGGCTTTCTGTGGAATTACAAAGAATGCACTACACTAGCTTGGCGTTTGCACTAACAGTCATTCAATGACCATTAGGTTAGCATTATTATGCCTTTATAAGTCTCTGAATGTTGTAGTAAATTGAGGTGTTAATTTTCATTCTAATTTCAATAAAAGTGTCTGTAAACGTGAACTATGTAAGAGTGACAAATTTTGGCATATCTGTTTTTTTTCTTGTGTAATCATTTAGATGCCTTTTTTCGTTGTTTTATTTATTTTGACACTGGATACAAATAAGAATGCTACAGTCACATTCAGGTGTCTTCAAATATGAACACTTTTCCAGCATTCTTCATTCTCTGCTGTGAGAAATTTCCATATACATTTAGATTAGGAAGATCACCATATTATATTATATCACAGAATAGTAGGGGTTGCAAGGGACTTCTGGAAGTCATCTGGTCCAACTACCCTGCTCAAGCAGGGCCACCTAGAGAGGGTTGCCCAGGACCGTGTCCAGGCAGCTTTTAAGTATCTTCAAGGATGGAGACTTCACAAGCTCTTGGGGCAACCTGTGCCAGTGCTTGGTCACCCTCCCAGTGAAGAAGTGTTTCCTGATGTTCAGAGGGAACCTCCTGTGTTTCAGTTTGTACCCATTGCCACTGGTCCTCTCACTGGGCACCACTGAGAAGAGCCTGGCTCTTCTTCTTTGCATCCTCCCTTCAGATGTCCATGTTACGTTGGTAAGATTGCTCCCTGAGCCTTCTCTTCTCCAGGCTGAACAGTCCCAACTCTCTTGGCCTTTTCTCATATGTGAGGTGCTCTGCACTTCTTGTTGAACTTCATGAGGCTCCATAATCTGTTCTTTAATCTTGTGTATCTAATATAGTGCTTTGTCTACAGAGTCCTGTGTATTCTTCATCTGTTTTTCATCCGGATTTTCAATATGTAAATACAGATGACTTTCTGAATGCATTTATGTTCTTTAATTAGGTATTCTCGAAATTGAAGGAGGAAGAAAATGGTTCTTTCTGTATTATGACTATATTGCTGTTTCAGTTGTGAAAAAGCTTATGTAGATGCATTACAAGTGACTTGAAAAGTCTGAGTAGCAGTTTGAACGTTGTAGATAGAGTTATAACATGGATACAAACCTTGAACATTTAAGTAAATGAAAAGTGAGAAATCAAGGCTAAAGAGAGCTCAGGATCTTAATGTATCATTTTGTTGAAAGTTACAAGTTCTTTAAGTTAATAATTTTATTTTACATATTTATTTTTTAAGTGGCAGTCTTAAAAAATGACAGTAATGGTTGACCTTCCTTTTTACAAAGCAGACCGTTTAATGTTTTTTATTGTTATATTTTCTTTTAATTTTTAATGAATTATTATTGGTGTGTGTATAAAGAACACTTACTGAAAAAGTACTTATTAGAAAGGGATGGTTCCCAAAAGGGGAAAAAAGTGAAAAATTAAAGCAAATACATAATTTTAAGGAAACAATTCAGTAATCTGGTATAATCTGCTCCTTTTTCACCCTATAGATGTGACCAAGTATGGTTTGGTCCACACTGAAAGGACAGCATTTTCACCTTTTAGTAGTTGTCTTAGTCCTAGAGGCCTACGTACAAAGGTGACAGTAAAAATTCTTATGAGGGAGTCCAATGCTTTCTCATCACGTGATGCCCTTAGCAATCTGAAGGCATTCAAGGGGTAAAGGGAGAGCTGTCATAACATCAGGAATATTCTGACATCAATTGGATTTACTAGCTCCGAGTTTTTATCTTGAATTTATAAGGATTATCATTTAGTTGAGTCATGTATTAGAATCCTGTTATGTGCTCCTTTTTTTGCTGTTTCTTCTCACCTGATCTTGTAACCAATCTGTTACATTTCAGATTTTTTCCTGCTCTTATTTCCAGCATCTCTTTCATCATTTCATTTTATTTCTTTTTTGAAATATCATTATTCTCTCCAGTATCCAGAGATGACATCTGCAGGTTTGCATGTGTATACACTGAAGTATCACCTCTGTGAAGCTGTATCTGAATGAATTGATCAGATGTTCTTGTATTGTACTGAGTTTACGTGGCAAAGTTTTGGTAGTGGGGGGTCTGCTGGGGTGGCTTCTGTGAGAAGGCACCAGGAGTTGCCCCCATGCTGGACAGTTTCAGATGGGTCCAAGATGGGATCATTCATTCCTGTCACATTGTAAGGTTTTTTTGGAAAAATGAGTAGGCCACTTATAAGTACCAGGTGAAAATTAGAGGATATATACATTGTAAGGGGAGAGAAGGTGGTGAGACACTGAAACAGGTTGCCCAGAGAAGCTTTGGTTGCTCCATCCCTGGAAATGTTCAAAGTTGGATGGGGCTATGAGCAACCCGGTCTAGTAGAAGATGTCTGTGCCTAGATGATGGACTAGATGATGTTTAAAGGTGCCTTCCAACCCAAACTATTCTATGATTCTAAAGAACCAGAGAGGTTTATAGTAGATGTGAACAATAAAAGACGACAGAGAAAGTCAAAGTATGTTTGTTGACTCAAGGATCTTATCTTAATTTTGACTTAGCAAATGCAGATAAAGAGTTTTTAACTCATTGCCATGAGAAGTAATAAAAGGTATAATCTAGTTTCTAACTATATTGTAATGACTAAAATGCTGTAGTATAGTTACAGGAAAGGCACTGAATTTAATGATACTGCCTGATATTAAATATTAATATTAAATATTAAAATATATTAAAAGCATGGAACTATTAAAAAGCGTTTTTAATAACATTTAACCGGTTGCTGTGTTCCTCTTGGGCATATTGCGTTACTGTGGGCATATGGAGCTTTGCAAAGATGAATATAAGAATCAAGTATATTTTAATTTAACAAAGCACTTGGTGCTCGAATATTCTATGTTCAGAAAGAAAATAGCTCCAAAATTACTTTAAAATAAATATTTATTTTTTCTAAAACTACGTAAAATAAAGGTGTATGTGTGTCTGATATCTGTGTTGTTTTTTTTTTCCTGGGCAGTGAAGAGAATAAGAAGGGGCAGTGAGCACCTGCAGAGAAATACAAACCATACTCCAAAACCAAGAAGTGTTTCTCTGCATTTTCAACTCCCTCCAACGGATGAAATGTTAATTTAAGAACCTTGCCTTTTCCTACCTAACAAGACCATTGAGGTATTTGGAGTCGATCGTGCTAGAGACTTTAAAGATTAAAGTTGCTATCTTTATCTGGGTCAGGGAAACAATTGGTGGATTTGTAGAGAGAACAAAAGCTATATTATGGTTGCCTCACAATAACATTTATGTAGAAATAGATGCAGTTCTGTTCATTCTTGTCTTTTGGCCTAGTGTCAACTGTGCATGTAAACAGAGAAACCACCAGAGTATGTTTACACATATGTCCAGCAGGCTGTAACAGTTTATTAAAGAATGAACACTAGAAAAAAAATCCAGAGGTCATGTGATTCATTTAGCACAATATATAAACCTAATTCTGTTCTGCGCTCAAGCATACAGTAAAGTACCTGTGACTTCTAATGACGGTTATAATTTGCATTTTATTTAATGGATGGAAAAAAATCAAGAAATGACAATCATAAAGCTCAGCCAAATGCTGATCAAGGCCAAATGCCTCAGTGTTCATTATTAATATTTTATTTTTGTTTATTTGCTGTGATTCCTACACACTACGTCTGCTTCAGAAGATCATGACAAAACATTTGATGTTCTTAAAATATATACATTTAGGAGGAGTTGCTGATGCAGCAGGTGGTCGTGCTGCTGTTCTGAGGGAGCTGGACAGGCTCACGGGAACCTCATGAAGTTCCACAAAGAGAAGTGCAAAGTCCTGCACCTGAGGAGGAACAACTCCAGGCACCCGTACATGCTGGGGGCAGCCTGGTTGGAAAGCAGCTTGGCAGAAAAGGACCTAGGGGTGCTGGCTGCATGAGCCAGCAAGGTGCTGTTCCAGCAAAGGACAACAGTGTCCTGAGCTGCATTAGGAAGAGGGTAACCAGCAAGTCAAGGGAGGTGATCATTCCCCTCTACTCAGCATTAGCAAGGCCACATGTGGAGTGCTGGGTCCAGTTGTGGGGGTTCCAGTTGTGGGTGCCCCGGTACGGAAGAGACATGGACCTACTAGAGTGAAAGGCCACAAAAATGATTAAGGGATTGGAGCATCCATACTACCGGGAGAGTCTGGAGTTGTTTAGCCTAGAGAAGAGACGGCTCAGGGGAATCTCATCAATGTATGTAATGACAGAAGGCAGTAGAGAAGATGGAGCCAGGCTCTTCTCAGCGGTGCCCCATGACAGACAAGAGGCAATGGGCACAAACTGAAACACAGGAAATTCCATTTAAATGTAAGGAAAAACTTTCTCACGTGGGTCTGGTCAAACACTGAAACAGGTTGCCCAGACATCATGGACTCTCTGTCTGTAGAGGTACTCAAAACATGGCTGGACAATGCCTGCTCTAGCTGACCCTGCTTTGAGAAGGGGGTTGGTCTGTCTGATTTTCAGAGGTCCTTTTGAACTGCATTGATTCTGTGAAATATTGGCCAAAGTTCTTCAGGCTTGCTTTTCTACTGAACTGAGCTTTTACAGCTTCAAACTTGTGGACTTTTTAAAACTTTCTGGGAACATTCTAGGAGGGTAGTGCAGCACTGGAACATGCTGCTCAGAGCAATTGTAGGCTCTTCATCCTTTCAAGCCTATAGACCATGACAAATCAAAGCCAAAGCTGCCCTGATTTAGTGCTGGCAATAATCCACATCTGAGCCAGTGGTTGGCCTAGATGACCTCTGGAGGTCCCTCCAACCAAAAGTCTCTGTGATTCTTTGCCTACCTGTGAATTTTAGATCCATATGTTCATCGGACTTGATTTAGAAAGTAAGGATTCTTGCTAATCACTGTGAGTGGGGCAGTGTGATGAATCGATTCAAGCAAATTAACCTCCTGTACCTGCAGTTCTTTGAGGGGCTGTCATCATGCATGCGGTGACCTACCTTCTGTCTCTGCTTCTTCAGCTGAGGGTTCCTGCCACTGAGCGTGTGCAAAGAACAACTTCATCTGTTGTACCTGCAGGTGTCATAACATAAAGACATTGCAGCAAAATAAAATGTTTCTGGTTAAAAAGAAACCCAAGTTTACCAGAGTGCTTGCAAACTATCAATAAAAGGTCTGTTGTCAACACATCTGAAGTAACTATGTTTGCTCCTATATCAGTAACTGTTCTGTTTATAAAAACAGATGAAAGTTTAGGCAACAAAAGTAGGTAAGTTTCACTGCTCTCTATTTTACTTGGCAATGACATAAAGAGGTTGTCATTGGGAATGAAATTGCATTGTTTGCCTCTGTACTGATCTGTTTCGATTAATGCAATAAATGAACTGTATTGAATGATCAAATCCCTTCATAGTAGCTGCTAACTAGCTTTCACTTTAGCTAGCATCACATGGCTATACCATTAAATAATGGTAAATTTTCATGGCTTTTCATAGCTATGCTAGTTACATTATGTGGGCTTGTTTTGATTTTTTTTTAATTGCTGATTATCAAATGGAAGACTGTCCTCACTGTTCTTTTCTGTATTTGCTCCTAGTCCTCCCTTAGGAAATGGGTTGGAGATGGGGGAAGGAAGGAGGAGTGAGGTAACACTGAAAATCATGTTGCAGCATGCTGTCTTCTGGAATGGCGCGTGGTTTCAGTTTGTGTGCATCTTATGAGAGATGTTTTCAGACGCTAACATAAAAGCATGCAGCTGATGAAATTATGCTTACTTCACTGAGTGATCCAGTTGCGGAGTTGTGCACACACTTGCACATAGGTCTAAATTTACTTATTCTTCTGTAATAAGTGTATCATATCAGTATATATGGTTTTGAAGTAAAAGACATAAAACATGTTTTTCACATTTACAGATAATTATAGCTAAGTGTACTTAGTTTCAAACAATTAGTGGCTTGGTTGGAAACTTGAAGAGCAGGGTTTGTATGTGTTAGCAGGTGTTCCTCTAAATATAGTAAATAGTTCTATCTGCCTATTTTCTGCATTTTATGCAATGGCAGTAACAGTTGTTCAAATACATTTGAAACACCAGAAGTTTTGTTGATGTCTGTAAGGTTATGTAAATACAAGACTTACTCTCCACCCCCCCCATTTCTTTGCAAACTATTTAGTAGTTACTAATCTTTTTATTTCTGCAAACAAAAAAGGTATCATAAATTATATTCAATACAATAAAGATGAACATTTGAATGTGAAAAATACTTTAGTAAATGCAACTTTAGGTAGTTTACAATGTGCACAATGTTTGTTACTCTTAATGTTCTCAGGCTAGTTTAAACAGATACAGGACATGAAAAAAAAATTGAGTGGATTAGAAAGTTGAGATCTACGTGTATATACATAGAAGATGTTGCCAGTAGGAAAGCAACAGGTGTCTTAAAAAAATGATCCTGTTTTCCTCTCCACATTTTGTATTAGTCCTATTGTTGGCTGCAGAAGCTCTGACAACAGATCACAGACCTAAGCCTCTTTTCTGTTACTCTGGCACTGCGGGTGAGGTAATGCATTCTCTTCACCCAGCAACGTGTAGCTTTTTGGTGAATGGAAGAAGGAACAGTCGGAGATACAAGCTGCCGAAACAGAACTGAAATGCAGAGGAGAGGCAGGGAGTCAACTGAAAAAAACTTAAGAAATTAAGAGAGAAATTAGTATAAGCATATGCACAAAGGAAAATTAAATAATTTGATCTTGGATCAGATTTATCATTCTCGGAACAGATGAACACAAGCTGTTGAGTTTAAAAGAAAAAAAAAAAAAACAAACCCAACAAATGAACCCCCCCTTTCCTCCTCATTGTCTGTCCCCATGAAAGGTGTCACTGATAGTTCTCATTCTAAGCATGGGTTATATAACTTTTAAAAATGAAAAAAAAAACAACAAAAAACAAACAAACAAAAAAACCCAAACCCAACATCCTGAATGATTGTTGAAAAAGACTGTAAATACATTCTCTCCTTTTTGATGGTATCAAATAAAATACGTAGATACTGGTTTGACATAACCTGGGGCCATAAAGAAAGGAAACGTAACCAGCTGTGCCTGAGAACATAGTTTGTACTCTAGTAAAAGTTGTTTTACTTTCATCTTCATTAAATATAATAATGGAGGAGTCAGGAAACTAAATTAACTTTTAAATCAGTGTTGTCTGAGTTATTTTGAAAATCAGCAAATTAGTTGCATAGTTGAAGACCTGAAGTGGGCAAAATTGCATGTACAAGGAAACTATTGTTTTGAGTTGCACAAAGCACTTTAGTTGCATTTTTTATGCAGTAGTGGAATTGCAAGGCAGTGGAAGAGTAGGGCTTACATACTTTAGCACAACAAAATGTGAATAGTTATATGTAGCTTACATGTAGATGTGTGATTTTTATCAGTTTTTCAAAACAGGCACAAATATGGAAACTAAGGGTTTTTATAGTGCCCCTGTACTGGCAAGGTTTAAGGTTTTTAAGGGGGGTAACCTGCTATGAAAAAGCTGAACTCCTGTGTAGTCCAAAGGCGATAGTTGTGTTTCTGATTTTTATGCTCAGAAAAGTAATAGAAACAATTAATGAAATACCATGCTGTATTATTTAATTCTAGATGAATAGCTGGATAGTTGATTGAAAATATTTAGAGAGGCATGATGATTTGAAAGACATGTCTTTATTTACAGAGGAATGTTTTATTTGTAGGTTGATGTTTGGTTTTTTTCAGTTCTGATTTTCAATTTACTGTGCTCAAAGACACGAAAAAGAAGGGAGAGATGAGCAGCTGGGAGCTATGCATAGTAGGAAGAAGATGGCATTGTTCCCTGTAAGAAATAGCTGTGATGTGGTTTGGACCACTTGTGGAAAAGACGGCATGCTTCCATTTGATCTTGCTTCTGGTGCTTTAATAAAATTATGTATTATGTACAGAAATGTGCAGACTCGCTGAGTCATAATGGAGTAAAGAAGCAAGGATGGTCAATTAAGCACCTCCCCCAACCACACAGTATTTTAGTGAAAAAAATCAGACTGAATGTGTTCCAGACTGAACACGTGATGCAATTATGCGTTCTGGCTTTTCTGTGATTTTGACTAGGTCCTATCACTCTGCATACAAGTGATCATTGAAATGGTTACAATGTTGATAGACTTCACAATTATGGGACTGTATCTTTGACTTTTAATTTTGTAATGTACCTCTATTAGAACTGAACAGCCTTTCCCTTAGTTTCAATAGAGAGGATTGAATGAATTTTTCAGCTTGGAGAAAGGACATTTAAAAGCTTGAAGAATGTGAATGAGAAGTTGCTTTCTGAAGAAGGCTAGCATACATGGAATGAAATTATGATGCAGATCTGTTAAAACAAGGGAGTAGGTTTTCACGTAACAAGCTGTGATGTTAACTACTACTGGATGTGTATGCTGACAGTATGATTTGTCCTAAGAGGACAATTATTAGATAGGTACCCAGTTTAGGAATAGCTATTGTGAATATACCGTATGATGTAAGGACTACCTGAGTTGCTGGTTGTGGAAAGTTGCTAAGCTACGCAAGGAACTGTGTTTCTTGCACTGTTCTTAGATGTCTTTCTTAGACATTTGTAAGTAGCCACTCAGGAACAGGATCCTGAAATGGATATTTTGAGTGGGTATGACTGCTCTTCTATAGAAGACTTTTAATGGTAGGAAAGGATTGTTCATCCACAGAGGCCTCCTGGTATTCTTGCCTGCCTTCCTCTTTCTTGGGATGCACTACTCCTGTGCTTGGAGGAGATGGCTCTTGAACACTGACCAGCTTTCTTGGGCTCCTCTTCACTCCAGGGCTTTGTCCCACAGCACTCTGCCAAGCAGGTCCCTGAAGAGGTCGAAGTCTGCTCTCTTGAAATCCAGAGTAGTGAGCTTGCTGCACACCGTCATTGACCCCCTAAAGATCTTGAACTCGACCATTTCATGGTTACTGCAGCCAAGGCTGCTCTTGAGCTTCACATTACTCACCAGACCCTCCTTGTTGGTAAGGACAAGGTCCAGCATAGCACCTTTTCTCCTCGGTTCCTATACCATGTGGAAGAGGAAGTTGTCATCAGTGCATTCCAGGAACCTCTTCGATTTCTGGTGCCCTGCTGTGTTGCCCTGCCAACAGATATCAGGGTGGTTGAAGTCCCCCATGAGGACCATAGCTTGCGAATGCAAAGCTGTTTCTCTCTGTTTATAGAGGGCCTCATCTACTTGGTATTCCTGGTCAGGTGGCCTGTAGCAGATCCCCACTACAACCTCTCCTTCCCCAGCCCTCCCTTTAATCTTGAGCCGTAAGCTCTGTGGCAGCTCCTCATCCATCCCCAGATGGAGTTCCATGGATTTCAGCTGGTCTCTGACATAGAGGGCAACACCCCCTCCCCATCTCCCCTGCCTTTCGGAAAGAGTTTATACCCATGTATTCCTACACTCCAGTCATGAGAGCCATCCCACCACATCTCAGTGATGCCAGTTACATCACAGCCCTGTACACATGCGCATGTCTGTAACTCTTCTTGCTTGTTCCCCGTGCTCCGTGCGTTATTGTACAGGCATGTCAGCCATGAGATCATCCTGTGTTCTCAGTTGTTCACAAATCTGACCAAATGCTACTTTCATAGTCTTAAATTAACTATTGGTTCTTTTCTAAACTGTGTTGCTTGGATCTCTCTTCTAGGTAGGAAGAGCTTCATAATTTTCCCTTTCTTTCCTTCTCAGAGTCATCTTGCATTTCATTGCCAGAACTATTGGTAAGGCTGCTCCACAGAAGGCTCCCAGGATGTGTGTGGAAGCAGTAGCACTGCTTCCTAAACAAATGTTAACTTTATCAGTGGAAACAGCTTATCAGAAGTGTATATCTACTCCTTTTTCATTAGTCTAGTAGATATGCAGTGAATATTTAAGGCAGATCAGTTGAAATGCTTATTCCATAGTGCTGCTTTCACTGTTAATGCTTATTAAGGAGAAACTGCATTTTTAAAGTGCTTGAAAAGAACTTAAAGATTTTTCAGGCGTGAGGATTAAGCCAGATTTATTTTTACAGGGTATGCTGCTGCTTCTGCACAAGTCACAAATAAAAAATATTTTCTATGTGCCTTGATCTACACTTGCATGGTGGTTGGTTTACCAATAAATGTTTTTAATACATGGAGTAATAAAAGTGAATAATAGAAGCCATTTTTACTTCCTAACAGTAAGTAAAGTGCTTTGGCACTCACCTGCAGAAAACTATGTAACCGCTAACAGAGCTGCACTTTGGGAAGTAAAGTGATAAATAATGTGCTTTGCTTGCTTTGGGGAGTGTGTGTGTGTGTGGTTTCTTGGTTTGTTTTTATAATTCACATGTAGAAATTAAGCTGTCGAATTTTTGAAAATATAGGTAGCAAAAAACGGACCAATGAGACTCATGCAGCAATCTTTTTATCTTAAGGGCTTCAATTCACAAGCATATTACCACATTCTGACAAGAAATCTGGCCTTCAGCTGGTCTTCCTTGTGTGTGTGTGTGTACACTTGTATCTGTATGCTCATAATATACTCTGTGTTGCAGAACTGAAGCAAGCCCTGCAGTTATAATGGAACAGCTTTTATTATCCTGCAGTAACTTATTTTCATAAGCCTTAAAAATTCCTTTACACCATAAAGTTGCTTTTGCCTCTTGATGCTAAGCTCCATATATTTCTCTCCAGGAGGAGGAAGAGGGATGGAAGTAATCTTTTTATATGCAACTGTACATACAATACATATACAACCTTGACTTAAGATAGAAGTAGCCACAGAAACTGTCAGAAACCTTGAAAACATATGTCTTTGTTGAGATATGCCTTATAGTGGGATAATCCACTGTGGCAGGGGGGTTTAGGTGGTAAGTATATTAAAATAAATGGCACTTTAAAATTTTAGAGACTGTGTTTGAGCACAGGTATATACAAATGTATATGTTCATATGTTAAAATAATATGAAAGAAAGCGTGGTGCTGAACAAATTATTATTGACATTTCCTATCATCATAGAATTACACAACTATTTGATTATCATGGCAAATGACAGATAGTTTCTGAGGGGATAAATAGATTTGTCTTTTATACTTGAAATGGTTCCTGAACTAGAAAATACCATCCTTCCAGACAAAGCACTAATTTTGAGGTTGTTAATGTAAAGTAACTGTAATGTTAGGGAAAAAAGTCACTACTGTTAGGAAAAATACATGTAAAATAACTGTTAGGAAAAATAAATGTAAAATATCCAACTTAATTAAATTCATAGAACCAAAGGTGGATTTCCAGAAACACACAGATGTGTGAAGTGCACCTTAAGAGCGGAAGAGCTGTGGAGGAAACAAATATTCTGTGACACTGGCAGAGAGTGAGAACAGGGAAGGCATGTATACAGCTCTTCTCCTCTGAAATACCTTCCCAGCTTCCAGTATTGCGTGGTTTGCGTGGGATTCAGATTTCCAAGGTCAAGACAGTGATCTGAATAACTTAAAAATGTGAAAAATCTAATTAACTGTCACCAGTGTGTAAAGTTTCTAGTAAAAACTTCCCTAAACTTTCAAGGCTGTGCTGAGCCCAAGCCTGAAGGTGCAGCTGTCAGCACGCTTAGGTATCTAACTTCCAGCAAAGGGGGTTTAGAAATCATGGGTGGACGTCCATACTGCTTTATTCTTTCAGGAATGCAAACCAGGAGGAATGAGCTGAGCACATTTAATGCACATAGACTGTAGGGAGTTAAGCCCAAACCACAGCTCTTTTTTCTTCGCCAGATCTCAGAAACATACAGGGTACCAATGCCTGTATCCTGGTGCTTAAGGCATTCTCCTAGAAAGGGAGAAGGATTGCATCGAATAGACAGGGAGTTTCTGCTTAGTGAATCAGTGTTTCTCCTTAGTGCTTTAATGCCTAGGCTATTATGTGAGGGATAGGCAGTACCGTCAATTAATCCAGTTGTCTGGATACAGATAATATGGTTGAGAAAACTAAATGTGTGAAATTTTTAAAATACTTTGAATTGCTTACTTTAAGTGTAGCTTAGGTACCTAAACTCATAGAAGAGGTAAAATTTCAGAAACCCATTTCTCTTGTGCATTTAATTTTGATGGTTTTGTTTCCTCTACTCAGGATACTGAGTATGGTGAATACTATTTTTCTGTATCTAAGGCTGTACATTCAGTGTATAGAGAATGAAGGTACTTGATGGAGCCAGTGAATTCCATCCCTAGAGTCAGCCACCTAATTTCTCATGCTCTGACCTTCAGTGCCGAGTCTTATGTTGGATCTGACCCTTGTGTACACTTTAACAAAAGCAGTTAAAACTGGTACAGTTAATTCAGTGAGATCACTTGGGGCACACTTGTTGGTTTTGATAGTTGTGTACACAGAGAACAAAACATGAAATTCTTCAGTTACATAAAAAATAGTTTTAAACATTCTGAAAGCAGCCTTTTTGATTTATGTTGAGTGTATCTTTCATGGAAAAGAAACACAAGCAAAGAAAAAAAGAAAAGGTTTTCAGTGCAAGGTATATTACAAACTGGATAGTGTGTATGTAAAGAAAACTTTCCAGGTGCAATTTGCATGCATAGTGATACAGAACTGTGCTGCTTCTCATGCTCGTGTTAATGATATTCACTATTTAATATCTGTAAAAAATAATTCATTATAGTCCATCAAAACCCTCCTTATAATTTGTTGTCAAATACCTACCTAAACAGGCATAGGCAATACTAATGTCAGTATTTGTCTTTGTGTTCTTCTGTCTCTTACTTGTCTCCTCTTTCATATTTAAATTTCAAGTCTGTTGAAGCAGATACCAGTCTTAATCAGTACACAGAAAGTGGGAAGATGTTGATGAAATCTGCAGATGAGACAGTGGGAAAGCTTCATTAAATAGTGAAAGATCGTTATATTATAGAAGTAAGTTTGAATAATTCTGATGACTGAATTGATTAGGGTGAAATTTAATAGAAAGTGCAATGTCAAGAAAAGCATTTTCACATTTATCGATAGAAGAGTGCATGAGAAAACCTGAGAAGTGCTAGCTGACCCACATGATAATTGCCTGAATGAATCTGAATTCTGTAAAAGGCACATTTGATATTAGGCTGTATTAGATGAAGTCTTTCTGGAATAGCTAGAAATAAAATAGTGCCATTTTACAAAGCACTGGAAAGATCTAGTGTAAAGTTTTGTATTCAGGTATCATACATTATGATTGTCATACATGCAGTTAAGGACCAGGAGAGTGATTTATTTGATGTACAAAGTTAAAGTTTAAAGGAGTTGTGACAACCCCTCTGCCCCACCATGTAAGCACACTGTGGGAAGAAGAGTTACTTAAGAGAAATGATAGTTCTGGCAAAAGTACAAATATCTATAAGCTGGGGCATGAATACATTTAGCTTGGAATTTGGAAGGAGTGTTTAACCATACAGAGTTGTGTGGTTCTGGAATAGTTTTCAATTAAAGTTTTGTCTTTTAAAGACGTGCAGTAGATACCAAACAGAACTTGTTTAAAGAAAAATCGTGTGACAGGATGGGTCATGTTGGACTTTCTTGCCGAAGTCTGGCTGTATGCTGCTGTTTGAGCAGCACAGAGCAGCACAATGGAGCCTTGATCTACAGCTGTGGCTCCGAAGCACTGTACTAACAGGAGTGATGAACATCACCGATATTCTATAAATTCTTCCATCTGAGAGGTTTACTCTAAAGTAAGCTGACTTTCTGTGTATAACCTGAAGGAAGTTCAAGTTCTGGTTAAAATGTTCCCTTCTGCAGAATGTTACGTCAAGGTTTTCAGTGCCAGTATAATGGTTTAGGCTTCAGTGCTTTTTAAAACAAACAAACAAAAAAACCAAAACCAACCTTTTCTCCTTTTTTGATCACTGGATGTTAACTTGTAAAATATAAACGTTTAAGGCACCTGTCTCAAGGGGACTGGGCTTTCATTGCAGATAACAGAAATTTTATGTAATGTACTTAATGATGCAATGCAATGAAAAAATAAAGAGAAAAACACACCTATGACATAACAAATGAATGTGCTACTGTAATATACAGAAAGTATTTAGAAATTATAATTCTGTTGATAAATTATGAGAATAAATTACATTTTTAAAAAAGGAAGTAGAAAAGGGAAAATACGTAAAATCCAGAGGAAAGATTATTTCAAACAAATGATTATAGATAAACTATTTACTGTGCTAGTAATCTTAACCTAGCTTTCACAGGTTCAGCAACTAAGTTGCAAGAAGGGTTTGGGCTTCTAAAGATGGGAATTTCTGCATGAACAGGAGTTCAAGAACAGCAGAATGCAATTTGAGTACCTATCTTTTACGTATTTAAATTTAAGTAAGGTGTTTAGATACAATTGTATCCCCTTTGTAATGCAAATTGTTTCTTAGTAGTTTGCAGAAAATGTTGCACCCCAGTAGCTAACCAAATTATGAATTCTGCAGCAAACTATCTTGATCAGTATTCTTCCTTCAACAGTAGCCACCAGCAGATGGCCTAGAGAAGAGTAAGAATAGGATTAGCCCACATGATACTTCATTATATTCTTTCAGTTTTTGAGCATTTTCAGCCTGAAGGTTTTGTAAACTTTTGGGAGTTAGTCTTTTTAAGTACCTGCAGTGAATCTTCCTCACAAATGCTTGTCTTGTTTTTCCTTGACCTCATAATTTGAGCTTCTTACATTCAGTGTCCGTGACACTCAGTGCAGGGGGCTGCTGCTCATTTTTTGAAGTCCTACCACATGTTTGCTTTGAACCTGGCTCCTCCTACATTTATGAGATGGCCATTTATTTGTTTTATTGGAAGAAACCATGAATACTTAATCTCTATCTAAGGTGTTGCCACTAAAGATTTTGTAGGTCTCTGACATAGCAGTTCCCAAACTCACGTTTTTTTGCAAACAGAAGAGTCTCAATCTATTTGAGCATTCCCTGTATGGGGGCAATTCATACCATAGGTCGTTCTTGCCCTCTCAGAACCCTTTCCAGTTCTACTGTGGCCTATATTGAGAGGAACAGGCAAAAACTTAATGCAATATTTAAAAGGGTGGAACAAATGTAAGTTTATAAAATTATATATAGAATGACTTTTTTCTGTTTTATACTCTTTTCCTTTCCTAATGTTTCCTTATTTTCATAACGCTTCTTGAATTTCCTAATTTGCTTTTTTAATATGGCCAAGCATCAAGCTGATGCTTTCATTGAATTATCTAGCATAAGCCCACTCTTCTGCTCCTTAGTGTTACTGGTCTACTCAGAGCCTCTTGTTTTATATATGAAGCTAGGGTTAGTTTTCAATACATGTATCATTTTACATGAATCTAAATTGAATTTCACCAGCCATTTTATTACCTGATCACTCAGACTGATAAGGTGGTTTTGATGTTCTTTAAGGCACTCATCCTTACTACCCTTGAATAAGTATATACCATCAGTAGATTTTCCCACCTCACTGACGTACTGCCACCCCTTTCTCCTTCTGCCTTGACGTGTTTCTTACGCATGTGTTAAACAGGACAGTTCCCAGTACAGACCTCTGTGCAAGTGACTTCTTTCCACTGTGAAAGCTGAGTTTAAACGCCTATCTTCTGGCTCCTCTATTTCAATATTTTTTTTTTCCCATACCACAACCTTTGCTTTTATGTATTGGCAGCTTAATGTCCTGAAAAGCCTTTAGTGAGGAATTCTGTTTAAAGCCTTTTTTAAAAAGTGAGTAGGCTGCATGAGCTGGATCACCCCTGTGCACAAGGTTGTAACCCCTGCAGAGAACTTCAGCAAGTGTGTAAGGTGGAAGTTGCCTTTACAGAAGCTGTATTGGCTCTTCACAGGTGGATTGTATTTAGTGAGATGTCCACTGATTCTGTCCTTTGCTATACTATTATCAAATCTCAGGCTTACCCAAATGTACTCCCCGGAATTTTTCTGTTTCTCAAGCTTGGCATTGCATTGTCAGCTCCAGTGTTTAGGTACCAAAGAAGTGGCAGTCATTTGGCTACTTCATCCTGTATTTCATTAGAAGCCTTGGGTGAATACCGTGCAGCCTAGGCGATATGTTAATTTGTGTGTTTGTTCCCTAGCTTCTTCCATAGTTACTTTCATTTTAAACTGAACCTCTGCTTAGTGACTTAATGACTTAGTTGTTTAGTCAGCTGATTACCCTGTACCAGCATTTGCTTTAGTAAGTTGTGTACTCTGGCACTGTGCTTCTGGTGTGAAATCCTTCAGTAGTCTCTACTTTTTTTGCCTGTAAGGATTCAGTTGTTTAGGAGCCCCTTCTGGCTTTTTTAAAAGTCGTCCTCATTTTTTACAGACTACCATCTCCTGAAGATTAGCCCAACTGTGGTGATTTTTCTTGGCCTTTGTTGCTCATGCAGTGATACTGATTTTAAGAACATTACAGTCACTGCTTCAGTGGCGCTTTCACTGTGAGATCTTGGACCAGCTCTATGCTTTCTGCAGTGCAAGCATGTCATGGCTTGTATCTCCTGTTTTGTGACGCTAACCATGAAGCAGCCTCTGATTTAAAAAATCAGTGGGATCTAAAAAATGTCATATTTATTATGTTTATTCCATCTACATAATGTCTAATACAGTTAAATGCTCTGGCTTTGCTACATTTCTGATCAGGTGATGCGTCTGTTGCAAATGGTGTCACAATCATGGTGGACAGGTAGCAATATGCAGCAAAACTTTTTTTTCTGTCTGAAATTTGAATGCCTGCAGCTTCTCTGGTAGTCACTGAAATGATAGATTGTTACTTAGATTTTACTTTAAACTCTCTTTTTAATATGTAGTTCTGTTGTACACCTAACACAGTTTACTATTATCTGTGTATTTTGTGTCCCCAGGATTCCTTTCACAAAGTTTCCAATATACTTGGTATATTAATGTTTCTATTTAGGACAAGAAATTGATCTAAAATGGTCCTTTGAATTTTCAATTCCTGTTCTAATGCTGGAAGTATAAATAATGTATACTGCATTATTAATGTGTTCCAGAGATATTGAGACATAGGTGTTAATTTGATAAAATTAAGCATTTAAAATGTAGTTTAAAATACAATTGTATATAAAGTGAAAGTCAGAAAATGAAAAATGTCATGGAAAAGAACAAAATGAAATGTCTTGAGTGCTATGCACTAAAAGTGTGAGCTGTATAGTACATGCTGTTAATGTAGAAATGCTGGTGATGTAGAAATATGCAAATGTGTACTTTTTCCAGCTCTTCTGTTGAAAGCCCAGAATAATAAAATGGAACAAATAGCTGAACAGATCAGCCAGAATAATAACATTAGAATTATATACTTGACAGAACATTTTGTGTTAAATGTATATCCCTCTCATTGTAAGGGGAAAATGATTTGTTTTGTTCAAAAAAAAAAAAAAAAAAAGGAAATGACATTTTCTCTTAATTAGAAAAAAAAAAAAAAAACCACAAATAACAACCAAGCCACATAATGAGCAGTTCCTCCTTCTGATCTCTAGTATTAAGTGAATCTGGTACCAGTAGGTCAGGATTCCACAGTTTTTTTGGGATTTGACCTCTAAAACTGAGTAAGATCTTCAGGGCAGGAGTAATGTCTTTATTCAGCATCTAGCACTAAATAGAGTCTCAACGTGATACTGCAGTACAAATAATAATAATCACAAAAAGAAAACCTTTGCAATTTTTATGATCACTTCTTTACTCTTTGTTCTGTGTGTTCTCCTATGAGAACCCACACAAATCATTTGGCCTTTTTTTGGATTAATTTATCTAAATTTAACACCCTAAAAAATTTAGAATTATCCTATCAGCATTTGTAGAGAGCATTCTCTACCTATGCAGATTTAGTATGCACTGTTTTGAAGCAGTTACCCCATGCACGAACTGGGGATGCCTGATGAAAGTTCTTTAATCCGTGCTTCAGAAGACCTTTCAGCTGATCTGTGGAATTTACTGAATACTTAAGATTAACCATCCTCATTTCAGTGAACAAGCTCCAGGAATCTTGCAGTTTGAATAATGTGAACAATGTAAGTAAGTACTGTGTGTTTTCCCCTCTGCCCCCCAAATTCTTTGTTTGAAATTCAGAAACCCTTCAGAACTTTACCAGGAATTCCTTCCACTTTTTTTATATTTCAGTATTGTCAGAACGAAAAATAAAATAATGAATGCAGCAAATAAGCTGCTAAGCTATGTAACGAACTGTTTCAAGACTTTCTAATGGTCTGATTTTATATATATGTTCCATTAATGCATGAGGAAATCTTCTGTAGTACATAGCAACAAGCAGTTACTTCATGCTTAATTTATATAGCATCTTGAAAGAGTCTATTTTAATGCTAAAAAAGTGAAAGCTTTCTTTAACACAGAAATGTGTCAAATGTATTATGCACAAGCTAAAGATGATAATTTAAAATGTATTAAATACTGAATATGGTGTTTATATACTTTCTGGTAACAACTTTAGCTTGAATTTCTCAGAACATTTATACAGCTTTAATACTTGCTCTTAGTTTTACTGTGAAATTTGCCCATTCTTTGCTGTTTTCAACAGGAAAATGTAAGTGAAGAATGCAGGAGCATTACCAGCTGCAGTTAAGAATTACGTTTTTGTGTGTGTACAATATTTGTAACCATTGAAATTTGCCTCCCAGGTAGTGCTTATGTTTTTTTTTTAAATAATTTAATAGATGCAAAAATTTTTTTTTTTTTGTTCATGTACTGACTTCTTTGAATATTTTTACTGCCATTGTTTATTACTCTGAATTGGCCCTGTTACCATTACAAGAACGATCAGGGTCTTCTCTATGAGAGAGAATCTAGAGGGCAATTAGCAGTCTGAAAGACTTGTGCTTACTTTTTGCCCTCCCTCATGAGGTTCTTTATTTGGAAATTGTTAGGAATATTTCTTCTCTCTGTGTGTTTCAAGGGTTATTACAAACTCCTTTGAACTCAGTTTACAATGCTGTTACAGTAATGGCAGGAGAGCGGCTGAGTGATGGGGTTGTTCATTACAATGTCAGGAGGAGAACCAGGGACATTGCTGCTGGGACAGCAGTGCCAAACAGCGTTAGCGTGTTCAGTCAGAAACAAGCACATTCCACCTTCACAGGATACTGTGTAGTGCATAATTATGCTTGACAATAGTTTCTTTCTCTCCCCATTTCAGTTTCCAGAAGTGAATGAAATGCATCTTGGTATGGAGTATGAAGATTATATGCAGTTCTTACAGTGCTGTTTTAAGAAAAATCACCTTTAAAGTGATAAATCAGAAGCATCTTGTATTCTGAATGCTGGTAATTGAGGACAGTGCACAACCAGAAACTAACACCAGAACTTTGCATGTAAGAAGTGGTCTCAAAACCAGAGCTTGTATAAAAAGTTCGGAAATCCTCACCATAAAAAGACAGTCTTGGTTTATTCATCCGGTTGCCTTTCTTTTCAGACAGGTTTTCTTTTTCAGACTAAGAGTGGTATTTCCATACAAGAAGTGTTTAAGAGGTACAGTAGTAGGTAAATGCAAACATGTTCTTTGTAAGTAGGTACCCTAAGGTTGTTGCACCAGCATAGAAGAGACTCAGCATAACTGAGTTTCTGGACAATGTCCTTAGTCTGTGACTAAAACCATAATTCTGCTGTTTTCACAGGGGTCTTTCATCCCTGTGTAGGTCCCCTGATACGGTCAGTTGTGAATAAAGTTGTAGGTGTGATGGAATTTTATCATCTATGCGCTTGGTTAATCATCTGTTTCTGCACAGGTCACCGAAAGAATTAACCTAGTAGTTATTGCCAGTCACTCCCAGGCTAGCCTGGATTTCAGCTGTGAGGTGGAAGATTTGGGGACTGTAAATCCTTTCCACAAGCCATCCAACAATCTAACTGAGAAATCAGTTTGGTTTTGGGTTAACAGCAGAACTATTCAAATTCTGTCATATTTAGTTTAGACGTATGTGTATCTGAGGTTTGGGGTATTTTTTAAGCTGTTGAATAAAAATATAATATTTTGATATAAACATTTTCCTTATGTAAGAAAGAGATAAAGGACTGTAGATTTGCTATCATTTTGGCAGTTACCTGAAGTCAGTACATTTCCTAGAGTGACTGGCATTTACGCTCTGAACATAGATGACTGAGACTCTTGACAAACGAGTTCTGTTAGAGTTTGTTGTGGAGGTTTAAGATGCTGCTTTTGCTGTCTGTCCCACCTATCTGATGCCCCTTCGCAAGTATGGGAGAAGATTTGTCTGCTTTTGACCTGTTCATGGTTCAGTACATCAGCAGACACCACGGGTGGCTTAAGCTACATTTGCCAGAGTTTGTGTGGTTGAAGCTTTGAGACAGGCAGAAAACCAAGGTCTAGTTTTCTGGGGGTTAGATTGTTTCCCTAGACAAGCTATTTTTTCTGTGAGAACTCTCCTCTTATACCTACTTCTTTTCTTCTGTGTTTGCCCAGTATTTTTATTGGGGATGAATAAGATTTATTCCCAGGTATAATGAAAGATTTTTTTCACAAGTATACAGGTGACCTGTGGTTTTTGTGAAACATTGCAACAACTTTCTTTGGGAGTTTGCCAGACTTTCTGAGACATCAGTGGATGTTTTTAAGGACAGGTTAACTGATTATTTGCTAGCAATAACTTGGGTGTAATTGGTTCTTCCTTAGAATGGAAGAATGGACTGTTGATGACCTGAAACTTTCCCTGCTCTTGTAGTCAGCTTTATTCTTAAGAGTCTTTTAAAACTCCCACAGGAGCACTCTTGGAATTTGCTCATTGTGGTTTCCTGCAGTCTCCTGAGCACCTGGATGGGTTCAGCATGGAGACAGATCTAGTGACCTCTGCAGGGTGACAGGCTGAAGAGAGGAGCACTTTGGCAGAAGGCGCCTTTATTGCCTCCCTCCCCTTCGGAAAGCCTGTCGGAGTTGGGAAGCAAAAGGAGACAGAAAAGATACACTGCTGAACATGGCTAGTTGAAGAGCCCAACTGTCAGGTTGGGGTCTCTCCCAAGTGACTCGAAGCAGCAGGAAATTCTGTTAGCTGTCCCTAGAGGGGTCTGCTTTGGGAAGCACCGGCAGAGCTCTTCGTGCTTTCTGCAGTGGAGCGTCTTTATCTTGCAGGAGATGTCAGGGCTTCCTGAAATGCAGATAGAGTCTCTGGGTAAGAGCGCTTTCACCCATCTCAGCAGACTGTGCTCTTTGCACTCGCCTCACATCCAGGAGTGCCCAATATAAAATTTTCAGTACTATTTCAGCAATTCTAACCAGAAGCTGAAAGGGGATTTTTAAAATTGGTGTTCCCATCTACAGTTGTGCTTAGAAGGAACAGGTGACCTTTAAGCAAGTTGGAAGTGGCAGGGAGGAAACTGGGACCACTTCAAGATGTAAAATATCTCAGTCTCTTGCAAACTTCTGAGAACTGTGGAAGCTTACGTTTTCCAGATTCTGCTCATTCAATATTGGCTATAAGGAACCACTAAAAAAATATGTCAGTGATTGAAAGCTTAAATTTAAATGAAACTTTCCCAGTAAAGCACCTTCTAAGTGAAATTATCTACGTTTGTAGTGAGAAAAGCCTGATCCTAAATCTTTTTTGTTTCAATTTAATTGTTACTGTGCTGTTACGTTGACTGGGTTTACAAAGAACAAGAACCTCCTCTTCCTATCCTTGGTATGAAAGTTAATGGTTTTGCTCTAAGTATTGTGTAATCGTTATTTTCTCTAGTTATGTGACAAGATACTTCTCTTTCTTCGGTAAGTAGTAATATTTTTGAGTTACAGCAACAGTAACGGATGACTATCTGAATTTGCTGTATGAATATTCTCACTAAGCTTTGTATGAATGTTGCCAATTGTGTGAATGTTTGTGAAACTTTCACAGAGGTGGTAGTCACAGGGATGCCTTTATACTCTCACCCCCCAATGTCTCTAAGAGACAGTTTAGGAAGGAGTCGTGTTTTAAAGAGGAAGAAAAATTCTCATTTTGTTTTTGTTATTCTCCTGGCATCGATCAATGGAATTCTCCTACCTCTGATACAATAGATCAAGTAATATTTGCATAGGCATTTACATTTCCCTTTTAAAAATAGGCTGTGGATATGCTGAAGTTCTCAAAACTGAAGATGTGTTTGTCTTCAGTAGCACTCTTGAGGGTAGTGTCAGCCCTTGCGCACACCGTGCAGAGACCACTCTGCTCCTCTTCACTCCTGTCAACTGTTTGGCCAGGTCAGAGCTTCCAATGCTTATCTGCAGTGCCAGAAAAATGGCAGTAAACTCTAGCTTTTGGGGCTTACCCCTTATTTTTTAGCTTTTGATTATTGCGTTCTCTCTTGTGATGTGAATTTTATTGTTTGTTTGATGGGGTTTTTTTCCTCCCCACTCTCCTCTCTGTTTGGTTCCGGACCATCTACTCATGGTATGTTTTTCTCCAAGGTTCACCCTTTTTCTTTAAGAAGTTGAATTTTTACTGCCATGAAGTTATCTTCAGCTAAGTCTGTGATCTTTAAAGCTTGGACATTGAGTGACTGCTACATTTCATTGTTGGAACAGACATTTCCATGTCTGTACCACGTCTTTGTCAAATGCATTTGCAGATGTTTTCAGCCAAATGTAAGAGAAGGGTTCAAGGAAAAGCTCTTGATGTAATCTTCTGAGGAAAATCCATTGTTTTGGGCTTAGATCTTAGACCTTAACTGTTCAAAGTTTTCTTACTTCAGCCAGACTTTTCATCAAGGACAAATAAGACTGCTTCTGTTTGCGAGACGACTGTTCATTTCAGAGACAAGTTCTCAACCAAGCTGTTTCTGTTAATACTTCAGCTATTTTCTACTAAGTATGATGGCTCTGCTTTCCTCATCCCGTTAAAAACTGCTCTAAAACTTTTTAGGTTGCAGAGAGCCAAAGCGGCATGGCAGGGGATTTCCTCACTTCCAAAAATTTTGATTGACACCCTCATATACAAGCCAAAGAAGGGAAAACTTTGGGTTACTCTTGCTCGATGGATATAGATGATGCTTCTGGTAGAACTGTTACTTGCTCTGAAGTTCTTAGTATTACATCTCAGTGCTTTGCAGACCATGGTGCCAAAATATGCTTGCCATAGCTAGAGCCACTTCCTTGGTTGCTCATACTTTTTTTCAGTTCAGTAGCTACCCAGAGTTGAGAGAGTTGCTTTTCTGCTGGGACTTCAAGGCCTCCAGTGACGTACTCTGAAGAATGTTGCAGGTTGGTTGTCACTGACATCTGTAAATCAGAGATTTCCAGGATGTTTAATTCCCTGATGGTACTAAGGCAAGATCACTAAAAGAACTTGCGTAGCTACCCAAATCCCTGGTCTCTTCAAATGACATTTGTTTTCAACACTCTTGAAAGCTTTGGCCTAAGCAGTTGTCACAGTGTGAAGGAAATCTTGTGGCATAAGACTACAGCACTGTAGGAGCGATTCCACCCAGCGAGTGAGTTCAAATGGCAACTGTTCTTGTGTTCTCACATGAGTAATACATTCTTATCTCAGGGATATGAGAACTGCTGTACGTGAAGACTAACCCTTCAAATTCTTTGGCTTCACGTGTAACTCAAAGTGAATCTGTTCTCAGCAGTGCTTGAATTGGGAGGTCAAGGGATTCCTTTCCAGTTGCAGGGTTTTGTCTGCTTGATGACAGCACCAATACTTGATAATCAGAACTGTATACAGTTTTATTCCAATACTGCATCCTAAATTCTCTAAATATCTACAGTTAACATATCTTAAATGCAGAAGGAACTACTGAAATTATTGAGTTCCTTGGTTCTTACATTATCTACCTCTGAGGCAAACAGGTATCTTTATTACTTGATAATTACATGTACTAGTTCAAAGTCTAACAATTCCAAGCTATCTTTTCAGAGCTCCCTGTAGAGACAACTAAAGATAATCTCATTTCTCCATCCCTATTCAATCACTATCTACCCTTTGCTAAATGCTTGTAAGAGAAAAGGAGCCAACTTTATTAACTCCCTTACTAAGTCTGCTCGTCATCTTGGCTGGCTGGGCTAATCTTTTTGCTATATTGTAGAGAATAAACAGATTCACCTTCTTTTCTTTTCATTTTCATGTCTGTAGCCCCTTGGCTCCCTCAAAGGAGCCAGCAGAGATCTGTGTTTACTCAGTGTTTCCGTTATCACAGAAAATATTATGATTGTAACATGTAATGATCCTGAGGGCTGTGGATGTTTTCCCTGAAGACTTTATTTTCCCTGATACATATGTACATGCAGGTTTTTTGGTCGTAATTATTTAATAATGTTGATGCCATAAGCCTTGTAGATGTACCTCTATTGTCTCTTCATTAAGAAGCCTGATGTAGGAGGAACACACAACTGAAAACAGTCTGCTGACCCTGTGAAGGTAAGTTCCCTCACAAAGCTTCCAAATATGAATAGCTTGTCTCCTGTTGAAACTGAGGTGACATCTCCAGTTTAGCGACTGTAGTTTTCATTCCTGTGGATTTTTTGTTTCCAAAACAGAAAGTACAATAATGTGTGAATTTCAAAATGGTCTTATTTCATGTTTCTGCCTCCAGTTATTTAAGCTAGTAACTTTAAATAACTGTTGCTTAAAGCACAGCACAAAATCAAATTATTTTAAAAATCAAGTTTACAAATCTGGGGTCAAGAAAAGGAGGTGAATGCAGTCATTCTTTCTCTGTTTATCTATGATTCCTATTTCATCCCAATAATTTCTAAACTGCTTCCTGATTTTAGCCAAATTTCATAGGGGAACAGATACTTGAAATATTGTTAAACTCCTGCATGTATTATGAAAATGTATGTCTTTGCAAGTGTTATGGGCAATGGAAAGGTGGCAGTGTTAGTTTACATGTAAATAGATACAGGAAACCAGAGAGGAAAGGCATCTTACAGATATCCCAATTATGGGAACAGCCTTAGTTAAAGCTCACAATCAACCATGACACAAAGCCTTGAGAGGACTAGCTTTAATTAGTTCCAATGTTCCCAAAATAATTAGTTTTCTCTGCAATATTTATTCCTCTCCTGGCAATAATATTTCTCAAACTCAGACATGGACAGTGAAAGTAAATGCTGGCTAGAATTAATTTTAATATTTAAATTTAGGGGAAAATACATATGTAAATTTGAGGTCTTTAAAAGCTGCTTATGAAATTACGAGGAAATATAGTTTTGTCTGGAAAATTAAGTTTTTGCTTATGATGTATTTTAAGGTGTTTAAACTATGGCTTGCAGAAATTATGGAATATTAGAAATAACTTATTAAAATATAACAAATTTTAAAACTTTCATGCATGTATTCCCTACTTGCTACATAAATTTGCTAAATGAATACTGATTCTTTTATAGACCAAAGGATGCAACCTTATTTATCTTTCATCAGAGTGTTATAAAAGAAGGGTAAATAGCATCGTATTTCTTGTTAATGAATATTGGCAAGAGTAGTTTCTTCAATTTGCTGTAAAATATTATTTGTTCTTTGGCAGTCATGTAAATTAGGCTAATAGAAAAAAACTTCCTATTGCAACTTCTAGATGTGGTCCTGCAAAGAATCCCATTTAACTTCAGAATAGCTACTTAAAAGACCACGAATTGGAGAGTCTGGACCTTAGAACTCAACCTTCAAAGGACGTCCAAACTAGAAACCTAATCAAGATTAAAAAAAAAAAAACCCAACCCTAACTTGCAAAATTGAATTTATGGAGGTGCAAGTTTAGAGGATGTGATAGCAACAAATAATGGTATAACTGAAAGAATTCACAGAAACATAGAATGGTTTGGGTTGGAAGGGACCTTAAAGATCATCTGTTTTCAACCCCCCTGCCATGGGCAGGGACACCCTCCACTAGCCCAGGTTGCTCAAAGCCTCATCCGGCCTGGCCTTGAACACCTCCAGGGATGGGGCATCCGCAACTTCCTGGGCAACCTGTTCCAGTGTCTCACCACTCTCATAGTAAAGAATTTTTTCCTTATGTCTAATCTAAACTTACCCTTTTTTCAGTTTAAAACCATTGTCCCTTGTCCTGTCACTAAGGCCCTTGTAAAAAGTCTCTTTCCATCCTTCTTATAAGCCCCCTTCGGGTACTGGAAGGCTGCTATAAGGTCTCCGTGGAGCCTTCTCTTCTCCAGGCTGAACAACCCCAACTCTCTCAGCCTGTCCTCACAGGGGAGGTGCTCCAGCCCTCTGACCATCTTCACGGCCGCCCTCTGGACTTGCTCCAACAGGACCATGTCCTTCTTATGTTGGGCCCCAACATAAGTAATGGATGCAGTACTGTGGGTGGGGTCTCACGAGAGCGGTGTAGAGGGGCAGAGTCACCTTCCTCGACCTGCTGGCCACTCTTCTTCTTATGCACCCCAGGATATGGTTGTTTTTCTGGGCTGCAAGCACACATTGCCGGCTAAACACCATCCTGATGTTTAGACTTGTTTAGGTGTGTTCATTTAACACAAATGTGCCCAGAATGCTGTTTTCAGTGTTGGATACCACATTGCTAGAATAGTGCTGATAAATTACATGATACTTGAGTTAAGAGTAATAAACATTACTGGAATTAGTGGCCCTTTAGATATTTTTTTTTGTGCTAAATAAGAACAAAATTTGTTGTCTCTGAGTTGGAGGGACATGGATTT
>NW_010138615.1:0-10584 GCF_000699245.1 Pterocles gutturalis
GTGGCCCCTCCCTGACAAAACCCCCCACACAAAACCATAACATATGGCTAATTCATGACACAAATAGGTATGGTTTTCTCCTGACAACATCCTCTGCATCAGGGAAGAAATTCTCCAAATTTGTCTGCAAGACTCCACAATTGTTATCTTTACCTTAAAAAAAATATGCAAAAGAAAACAAAATTGAGTCTGTACCATTTAGCTGGAAACTTCTGAGGGGAAATAACTTCTTTCTGGTCCTGCTGCACCCCACTTCCAGGAACTGGACTGAACTTTCTAACAGGATATGGGCTGGAATCTGAAAATATAAATTAAAAAATATAAGGAATATAAAAATGACCTAAAAAGTTATTAAATATGGCTTAAAAGAAGTCCAGATTGGTTTCACTGTAGAGAGATGTATATTGATACATGTGCATACACAAACACACAGTCAGAATATGATGAATTAGGGAGAATTAGTACTAGATTAATTTTGGTGAAGAAAAACATTGAATTAGATTAATTAGTTTTATGATATCATTCATTTCTGTCTCTTGGCAATATCTGTTGGGGATTTGCCACAAAACTGGAACATGAAAAGTTAAATATTTCTCATCAAACTTTTATGACTCGCCTTGTTATACTCTGCACCTTTGAATTCTAAGGAATGAGAAATGTTAATAGCTGGCAGAAACGGTAACTGGTGCTTTTGCAAAGTTCCTCCAGTCCACTCAAGATCAAACATGAATACATTGTACTTTCTTTATAAGGAATTCACAATTATGCTTTTTTTGTCCATGTCTATCATATGAACCAAAGTTAATTTAGGTAGAAGAACATGGAAAGCTATGTAACAGTTTCCTAGCATGGAAGAAAATTTGCTGTTTTCTACACAAGGACTAATTGTCATGAATCATATAAATGTACTGAGGAAAATTGGAGGTGTTGATGCTATGATGCTACTTCCATCTTCCATTTCTTCCTCTTCAGCAGCTCTGTTAATTCAAAGTTGACTGGAAATGAAGATTTCAGCTTTGCCTTGCAGCATTGATCTGAAGCACAGTTGAAACAGCTATTAAAACATAGAGTCTTCTTAGCCAAAGAAATAATCAAAATTCCAATTAATGCTGCTGCAGCATTACACTATTGTCATAGTAACAGTGGCATGAAAGTTTACATCAAAAGCCTCGTTAGGAAGTGCCACTCTAAAAGCAATCAAATCCCTGGGAAAGCATTCCAAAGTTCAAAAGAAACTAATGAAAGAGGCCTTTAGGATGTAATTTCATTGACAGTTACTCTTAGTCAGTAGGGGCAACCCAACCAGGGTCTTCTAGTACAACTCAGTGGTAAAAACAAATGTATTAGAGCAATAGAGTTATGACTAAGAGAAACAAAGAGGCACCGTGCAGAAAGACAAAACCATAAAGTTGTGCTTATGAAAAGTGAATCCACAAAACAGAAACAGCATTAGGAAGAGTCTGGAAAAAATGCTATATGGACTGAACAAATTAGTAGGTAGCTTGAGTTCAGAGCACATAGAAGAGAGGACTTCCAGGTTTTTGGAGACTGACCAAGTATTTTAAATGCTCAGGTGAATGGTCCTTAGCTTGTGACTTACATGTAATACACTGCCTGAAAGACCGTCTGATCTGCCTTGAGGGCACAGAAGGATGTAAAATACCAATAAAAAATAAAACAAACTAGGTGAGCATGTTCTGATGTTGGTCAGCATGCTAGCTGTTATCTGACTTCCATCATAAAGTTAAGGAATGTATTCTAACTGCTTTTTCCTGTTGCATGTTTCGTAGGGGTTTCTGGTGGGAATGTTGATTGTTGTTGATATTACAGTTTGAAAGCAGGTGAAATCCCACAAGAAAAGCCATTCTTTCACAGAGTTCCAGGAAAAAGATAGAGGCATTGTCACAAAGATGGATAATCTCAGGAGAGTTCTGCTTGCATGAAGGGAGGGAAAAAAAACCCACATAGGATCAGAAAGTCGTTCCAATATCTCCTGAGCTCACTAGGCTGCCAGATTTGAACTGAGATACAAGTCTCGATTTGCAATCTAACAGAAAACAGTCCACATTTTGAATCAAATTTAGACTCAGTGGTCAAATCTTGCAAGCTCGGAGAACTAAAATAAAGCAAAAGTGACACACTGAAATAATCATTGGCCACGTCCCCAATATGTGTGATGCAGTCATGTCAAACCAAAAGCAGACAAGAAAGAATAACAGATGTGAAATCGCAGCTAAAAGCAGAGAAAAAAGAAGGGAGTCTTGGGAGGAAAGGGGGGGGAGGGGGTTATAAGAGATTCGTGCACATTCAGGTAAAGTCCTTTTGATCTTCTCTCACTCCTGTATTTCATGTTCATCATTAATGACTGCACAGAGGGGAGGAAGGATGGAAAATCAGGTAACTAGTTACACATGTACTTTGATCAGTATTACATTTTTCTTTTTCAAGTTGTTTGCCAAAGTGCTACCAGACGAGAGGGAGGGGTGCATTTATGGCAACTGTTCACTCAAGCACATTTTCAAGAATGTTTCCATAATCTCTAAATTTAATCCTGTACTTCTGTAATGGCAATTTAAAATCATAGAATCATAGAGTGGTTAGGGCTGGAAAGGACCTTAGAGATCATCTAGTTCCAACCCCCCTGCCATGGGCAGGGACACCTCCCATTAGCCCCGGTTGCTCAAAGCCTCATCCAGCCTGGCCTTGAACCCCTCCAGGGATGGGGCATCCACAGCTTCTCTGGGCAACCTGGGCCAGTGACTCACCACCCCCACAGTAAAGAATTTCTTCCTAGTATCTAGTCTAAATCTGCCCTCTTCCAATTTAAATCCATTACCTCTTGTGCTGTCACTGCATGCCCTTTTAAAAAATCCCTCCTCATCTCTCCTGTAGACTCCCTTCAGTACTAGAAGGCTTCTATAAGGTGTCCACAGAGCCTTCTCTTTTCCAGTCTGAACATCCCCAACTCTCTCAGCCTGTCCTCACAGGGGAAAGTGTTCCAGACCTCTGATCATCTGCATGGCCTCCTCTGGACCTTCTTCAACAGCTTGACGTCCTTCTTGCATTGGGGGCCCCAGACCTGCATGCAGTATTCCAGGTGGGGCCTCAATACTCCAGGTGGGGCCTCAACTTAAAGGTGATTTGGATTTGATTTTTATTTCCACATCACCAAAGCTTTCTTCCTGGTAGAATTTATGTATTTCCATGTTCTTGATCTCAAGATACAGGTTGCCCAGAGAAGCTGTGGATGCCCCATCCCTGGAGGGGTTCAAGGCCAGGCTGGATGAGGCTTTGGGCAACCTGGGCTAGTGGGAGGTGTCCTTGCCCATGGTAGGGGGCTGGTCTAGGTGATCTTTAAGGTTCCTTCCAGTCTAAACCATTCTGTGATTCTACAATTCTACACTCTACACAGGTATTTAACTAAGCACACTTTTGCAGATGATGAGTACAAATTCCAGAGACATAAATAAACAGTGAATAAATTGAAAAATTAGAATTAAATTTAGAAATCTCCTGTTTAATGCTCAGATGTTGACCTTCCACAGAGAAGAAAAACTTCCCCTGCTCTTTCTTATTGGTAGCAGCTGGTGCTATACATGGTCTCTTGTGAAGTGACATAGTGCCTGTCATGCATATATGGTCCCCGGCACTGTCTTCAGCTCATCATATCCTCCCTTCACCATTCAGCATAACAGAGAGGGAAAGAAAAGAGTGGGAAAATACTTCTGTAAAAGAGGCAGGGTCTTTTATCTGATATATTCTGCCAGAATTAACCATTTTTAGGCTAGTGTTGACACTGAAATACGGATGTAATCTATAGAGGGATGAGGCTGTACCCACTCAGTTCCCATATGGACAGGGAAGGGGAGTGATATACCATCAAATCCCGCAAGTGTGGATAGCTCTGTTTTTGTTCTTCCGTAACGCTGCAGACAGGGAGCTGATCAGCTTGTGAGATGAGACACAGGTCTTTTCCCTTCGCGTCCTCGCTGGGGTCAGCATTTGAAAGCAGAGTGGTGTGTTAACCATGACAAATCTCTATAGGAACTTTTACTGGAACTTTTAAAATGTGCCCTGAAATGGCCTTAGACAACAATCAGCACAGGTCTGGCTTTATGATCTTTTTCTTCTCCATCATTGAATGCCAGGACACCTGTCCATAGAGCTCCCCACACCCACTATAACTAATGAGGTTGTGGAGCACAATAGAACAGCATAGGTCACTCACTACCAACAGTATGACAAGTGTTGATTATGTATAAATTACCTTGTAGACATGTTTTGTAGAATATTTCATTATTTTGCATGGCAGCTTCAACAGCAGCAGTATGGGACACATCTCCCATTAGTAGTGTACAATATATTTTCTTGTCAGTTAATCTTGAAAGCTGGCTAGCGCTCCTCAGAAAGGCTGGAGCTTTCATTTCCTTCTAATAAATACTTCACACTAAATGTGTTATTGCTAGAAAGATGTCAGTAATCGAATGCTTATCATCACATTTTCCTTGTGGCCTATCACAAGAACATTTTCTGTAGTGGATGCAAAAGGAGAGTAAGAGAGGTGATGGGAGTAAAATACACAAAGAGATCAAATCAAGTGTTTGATGAATAGCCCTCTGAACAGCGAGATCTCCTGTAGACAACACAAAGACTGGAAGGCTCTGAGAGCTGAAAGAAAACAGATAATATATTTCATTAGGAAAAAAAAAACAAAAACAAACAAACAAACAAAAAAAACCCAACAAACCAAAACAGGTCTGAAGAACAAAAGTATGTAAAGTGTTAAAATATTTTGTGACTCTTCTATGGTGTTGACTGTTCTATGTAATTTATCTGTGTGTGTAAATGTGAGTATTTAATTCTGGCATACTTATGCACTTTAAAAGACAGTTATTAGAGACCTGCCTCTGCTAAAATTGCTGCTATACATTTTTTGGTAGCGTGAATGTGTAGGCCAGAGCAGGAACCCACCGTAAGAATTAGCCATTTTAGACATGTTGCATATGTTTCAGTTTCACACTGCATGAAGAAAAAAAAGCACAGCATCAGCGTGCATTATATTTATTCCAAGCAATTACGATGCAGCTGCCTCATGAGTACCGAGAATGCAAACTCGTCAAAAATTGAAGCAAATGAAGGAAAATACAAAGGACTCCTACAAAAATGATTGTGAAGAGGTGCCAAGTGGAGGAGTGAGAACTGGGAGGCTTAGGGTGTTTGTTTGCTCTTTAGCTTAAAACATTCTGAAGATCCGAGATTCATGAAAGTTTCTAAAAAAAATGTGTCTGCATACCATTTATTCTGCAAAGCAGGTTTTCAGCTGAAAACTTCTTAATGGTTGAGTCCTGGTTTTCCACTTACCCTCCAGGAAGGAGCAGATTTATAACTTTCTTAGCTGTGAATTCTCACGTGCTCCAGAGAGCCAACTCTCCCTCTATTACAGCAAAGTAACAAAAGTAATCAACTTAATCCTTTCACAAGCCAGACAGACCCTATGCCTTCCAGATGTCTAGCGTGTCCATCCATCTCAGTGCATAACCCCATCCCTTCCAGTTAACACGTGTGTGGGAAAATGACTGGGGCAGGGAATTTGTTCCTCTAACGTAATGTCTATATCCTAACAACGGTTATAAATATAAGGAAATCTTCAGGGTAAGGTAAAGCCCTGTATATATTTAGGCGAAAGTTTTTCACGCAGAGGGTGGTGAGGCACTGGAAGAGGTTACCCAGAGAAGTTGTGGATGCCCCGTCCCTGGAGGCATTCAATTCAAGGCCAGGCTGGAAGGGGCCCTGGGCAGCCTGCTCTAGAGGTTGGCAACCCTGCCCACAGCAGGGGGGTTGAAACTAGATGACCCTTAAGGTCCTTTTCAGCCCAGGCCATTCTGTGATTCTATGATTCTATGAAAACACAGTTGTTACTTTCTGGGACAAAGGCACGACTGGCATGCAAAGAACTCACTCTGTAATGATGTCACAGGTAAGGCAGTACAGAACAAAAGCGGCATGGAATGGGGTGTAAACTGCATGTCCCTGTCTCATTATGCTCCCCTGGAGATGGGAACGTGCTATGGGCCAATAAGCTGTGTAACAACTGTCCAATAAGAAAGGTGGTGGATACTGTGCCAAGCACTGTGGCAAAATCTCTATCCCAAGGTGAAGTTTGTGTGTTATAATATTGTAATACCAAAACACACCTCCATCACAAAGTTACCCACCTCTGAGGCACAACAAGCTCTGCCTAAGTGTAAAGAAACAGTAGAAAAACAGATTGACAAGGGTAGAAAATTAGGGAAGACTTTATCTTTTGGAATCAGTCGATGGGATGAACTATCTTTTTCCCCATGGGGACGCCTATTGGGTAAGACCCTCTTTTACACACTCTAAGTATCAATTTACACTAGCAGTTACTGACAATTAAAGATTGATTATATATTTATTGTTCTTGCAGTCAGTCTACTGTCAATGGCAATCTCTGAACCTTAGCTGTCACAGTCTGTATTTTATACAACAAAATTTGGTTTGCATAATTTTCTGGAAACTTCAGTGATTGTAATAAGAGATTTAACTCAGTGACACTGTAAATTTGGTCCCTGAATAGTCAATCGAATTGTCCTCCGATACAGTGGGCTGTTTGGTAGGGTCTCCATACGGGACTCCAGCAGGCTGTATGGGCACAAGGGCCTTCATGAGAAACTGCCATATTGATCAAATATAAAAGGTCTGAGGAAACCCCCTTTCTTAATGTGACAGCATGGAATGAACTCTGGTGGTTCAGAGTGAGGATGTTGATGTGTTTGGGTCCAACTCTTCTGCAAGTTGGGAAAATCACTTAGCCTTTCTATGCCTCTTTGCATGTGATAATGGAGATAAAATCTATAATTACTTCTACACTTTTTTCTTGCCTGTATCATGTTTATATAAGTTCTTAGGCTGAGCTTCTTATCAGCGATAAAAGGGTATTTTGTAAATGGGGCCAATTCCAGTGCCAGAGGTCCTCAGTGAAGTGTTGTATCGGTGTTAATGAGGGAGTGAGGTGAAGAGCAATATTTGGCACATACTGGGCCTCAGAAGTTCAGAAGTTGCTTAGCTGGAGAGTTTCAAGGTATTTTTTGAGCTCTTAAAGCCTACCAATCCATTTAAGGAAAATAAAAATGAAAACTCAATCTTCTCTAACATATCTGCCTGTCTATCTGTGTGCTGGTTTTACATTGCTGTCCTAACATGCTATCTGAACAGTTTTCATAAAAAAAATTAATAACAGTGGTGTTATCTCTCCCTGCCCACACTGGCTTTTCTCCTTTTCATTCTGTCTCTTAGACTGGCTCCGAGTTTGTCACATTCATACTGTGAACCCTAGCGCTGCACATTAGCTGTCTCATCTGAGGAAGTCAAGCGATTCCACTTGAAATAAAGAGGCCCAGCAAGCGTGATTTATCTTTTTTTATTGCAATCACCATGTACCCCGCTGAGATGCAAAAGCCTGACTTCCCCACACACATGGCGGTGGTTGTGGTGGATCAGAAATGTATCTCTGCTGGAGCAGGAGGTCTGTGTCCTACCAGGGACAAAGTGTCCTCACCTCCTTAGGAAGAGGACCAACAAGACCAACAACCAATTTCTACATCTGTGGCTTTGCATCGCTGTGGGAAGGGGTTTGACTTAGGCTCACCTGTTGAGCCTAAGTAGTCTGAAGTTCTTTTTGGTTTAAAATATTTTTTCTTTCCTCTCTCTCTCTCTCTTTTTTTTTCTTTTTTTTTTTTTTCCAAGCTCTCCTGACTTTTGCATTCTCTCTGTGTGTGATGAGGGCGGTTGTGTGAGTTGCTCAGAGAATAATTATCCTTGCTGAGGCCTGAAAAAGCAATTCATCATGTCAGACTAACAATGGCTGCAGATAGCACGAGGAAACCTACATAACTAAACACTGAAACCTCAGCACAGAGTATGCTGAATTTCCCAGGTGAATATAGAATTTGGGGTCATTATCTCACATTTTTGCTTAATATCAGTGGAGGTATTTGGAGGCCAACAGATGTATCACTTTGACTTTATTTCCATCTGCCAGGCAAACAGAGGATTTACGGCTATTTCACAGAGCCCACCAAGCAATGCTATGAATAGTATCAAATAGTCTTTTTGCTAAATTCTGCTTGCCTTGGGGTTGTGTGTAATTATCTCTCCTGATATATTGCATATTGAATTGTATTTATTTTTATGGCGATGTGCAGTGGTATGTTCCTTTTCCAATTATTGGCATCTTGCAGACAGACGGCAATTTTGTATAAATTTGTTACTTGTTTCAGAGGAAGCCTGCAGTCTTCTCTGAGGGTTTGGACCAGGGTAAATAAACTACATTTACAGCTCTTATAGTGATGGTCTTTTTCCTCCTTCCAAGCCTGGTGTACAGCAAGAATACCCACACCAGCAACATGCCCACTCTCATGTATTTCAAGGCCCCAGTTTCAAAAAGTCTGCATTTTCTATAAGCCGAGAGAGCTTTGTTTAGGGCTCTATGGAAAATAGGTGTGAATTAGTTCAGTATGTCTGATAGCACTGGAAAAAAGGTAAGCCAAGCCCTGACAGAGATCCCCCTTTTTTTTTTTAAGAGATCTAGGATATTAATACGTATATACATACATGCATACATACATATACGTATTCAGTGATGTTTGTGAGTGTATGTGTGTTTTTATAAACAGTTTTGATAATTTTGCACAGAAAAGCAGATTTTGAAGAAGTTTTCAGACAGATCTTCTGGGAGTATGTTCCACTTTGTCAATAAGGAGCAAGGATGACTAAACCAACTTGGAAATATTAGAAAATAAGCTGTTGTGAGATAAATTAGGTTATTTTTTTTTCAGTTTGACTTCACTTTAATATGAAAAGGAATTTTGAAAATTAAAAAATATAATGAAAGTAATTTGTCATTTTCTGATTATTAGTTTGAGACTAGACCTTTAAAATGCAGCTGTTAACTCACAAGAATCTTGCTTCAAATGTCCACATAAGCTCCTGGTAGAAGTTAGGCCTTTTCTGTATGTCTTTGTGCAAGATAAAGAATATTTTTCACTTTCAAAGGAGGGAGACAGAAGAGAGAAATACAGCTTTTCAAAACCTTAGTGTGAAAAAAACTAAGTGCAAGATTTTGAACAAAACTTTTGGCATTTGTTTTTTTGTTTTTTTGTCTGTTTTTTTTTTAATTCTGAAATGAAAACTATATAAATATAGCTGGAAATAAAGCCATTATCAGAACATCATTTACAATGGCCCAGAGAAGTTCAACAGGTGAAAACTAAAATACTCAGTAGAGTTAAGATTGAAAAAGATAATATCTGTGCACTCAGGAAGGTCTGCATGTGAATCAGAACTGTGCCAGGGCAGTATCCTCAGAAATGTGTAATGACAGGAGAGGGAATTTCTCTAACCAGCCTTTGTGTGCATTGGTATCCACCTGGGTGGACCATTCTCTAGGGGCTGGGTTGTAGCATTGACTGTCCATGAAAGAGAGAGATGACCCCACCTTCATTATTGCATCCGTCTCTGGAGTCCTCAGCACAGGAAAGACGTGGACCTGCTGGACTGAGACCAGAGGAAGCCGCAAAGATGGTCAGAGATCTGGAGCACCTTCCCTACAAGGACAGGCTGAGAGATTTGGAGCTGTTCAGCCTGGAGAAAAAAAAAAAAAAGAAGGCTCCAGGGAGACCTTCTAGCAGCCTTCCAGTGCTGAAAGGGGCTACAGGAGAGATGGGCAGGGACTCTTGATAAGCGGGTGGAGTGACAGCATGAGGAAAAATTGTTTTAAGCTGAAAGAGAGTGGATTTAGATGAGATATTAAGAAGAAATTCTTTACTGTGAGGGTGGTGAGGCACTGGCACAGGTTGCCCAGAGAATCATAGAATCATAGAATCATAGAATCATAGAATCATAGAATCATAGAATCATAGAATCATAGAATCATAGAATCATAGAATCATAGAATCATAGAATCATAGAATCATAGAATCATAGAATCATAGAATCATAGAATCATAGAATCATAGAATCATAGAATCATAGAATCATAGAATCATAGAATCATAGAATCATAGAATCATAGAATGGTGTCCCTGCCCATGGCAGGGGGGTTGGAACTTGATGGTCTTTAAGGTCCCTTCCAACCCAAACCATTCTGTTATTCTGTGATTCCATTAAGACACCTCATAACTCTCTCATGCTCCTCTACAGGGTATGAAGAAGAAAGATGATGTCTTGACTCCATCTCCTCTCCTTGCTATCTCACACAGAGTGGTGACCAGACTATCCATAAATCACTAAATCACAGAGAAATAAAGAAAGAGTGATGCCTTAGACTCTTCCTGTTTTGATTAGAATGTGTCAAGAAAAGGAAATAACAGTAGATCATATGATATTTGGGAGCTATTGTGTGCTGCTGTTGTAGGGTGCTTTCCCTTGTTCTACACCTTTGAACACGTAAAAAGCTGTTTCCTGTGGACATGCTCACAGTCAGCTATAGTGATACTTTTTTTAAAGAAGTTATACATATCATCAGAAATAAAATAGAATAAATAAAATAAAATAAAATAAAAT
>NW_010138616.1:0-5775 GCF_000699245.1 Pterocles gutturalis
CTGAGGTGTTTCATTAGCCAGAGTAAAACCACGACAGCTGGTTTGGCCATGGGCAGATACCCGTGCTGAGGCCAGGGCTTGCCCGGCGGCAGCTTTGCAGCTTGCTGCCAGCCCCAACTGCTTGCTCCCGTGTGCTGGATCTGCTCTCCCAAATGAAGGAACTGCAACGCACACACACGTGCAAGGACCCTGCAGGCACCGCGCAGGGCTGGAGGCATTGCTGTACCGAGCAGGGTGCTGCGACAGCCTGAGAGTTGCTCCCATACAGCTGCTCTCGGTGGCCCAGAAACTCGCTCGCAGCTGCACTTACTGAGAGCTGCGAGTTTCCCTGCCCTGGGGAGACGACCATGGCATGGCATGCCCACCTGCCTCCTGCTCCGTGCCTGGGGGCGAGCGGGTGCAGCCCTCACACCAACACGGAGACCCTTCAGCTCACCCAGTGCTCTGCTGCTTCCCACCTTTAAATCCACAGGCAAAAATACCTCCATTTTCCTCTCTTTACAAATGCCAGTGACTGTTCCCGTGGCCCAGGCTGACACAGGGGACAGTGTACCTTGAAAATAACTCCTGACCAAACAAAATACCAGCAGCACTTTCACTGGGAGCCACATCTTGCAGAGGGGAGGGTGGGAAGCAGAGCACAGCAGATCAACCCGAAAACAAGCACCGTGAGCAACACCTACCTGGGCACTTGACCCTGCAAGACACAGTCCCCCCCAAAAACCCCCGAAACTACCTAGTCCTGCAGCACTGGCCAGCCCAGGTGACGGCACAAACGCCCAAAGGTGCCAGACAAGCCGCAGACCCACCATCAGCATCCATCTCTCTCTTCCCCAAGCGTGGGCATCACCTCGGATCCCCCATCACAACCCCTGCCCAGCCCCCCCGGGCTGTGAGCTGGGGTAACTGCATCGAGCCTCATGCGGTGGAGACCACCCCTTGGGGGCATCTCCTGAACGCTGCCCAACTCTGCCATGTCCAGACCTGCTCTGGCAGGTGGAACCCGCCTGCCTTGTTTGTGCCATTAATTAATGCCATCAGGCTCATTGCCTTCGCATGTCCCGGGCATGTCCTGATCCACCTGTGAGCCCACAGCCCCAGCACGCGTGGAAGAGAGAGGGATGCTCCTCTGGAGAGGAAGGCTTTCCACGGCATCCAAGTGCAATCCCTCCACCCCAAGAAAATCCTGCTTCCAGGTGGCCTTCCCACCCAGCTATCCGATCCCCTCCCGTCTTGGCATTTTGCAGCACCACAGAGGTTGGCACAAGTGCAGCGAGATGTTGGCTGGGAGACGATGGCATTACAGCCTTGTCTCTCCCCAGCCCTGCCCCATGACACTTCCACATCTTTTTCCAGCACATACCCCCCCAAATTTAGGCTAAGACCTCTGTTCCTTGGGACAGCATTCCTCATATTTATAGCCATAGAGGAAGAGTATGGGAAAGGACACTGCTGTAGCCCAAAGGTAAGCCTGAAATCTTCCTGCCTCCCCCATGAATTCAGACTCAGCTCTGGGCTTTGCACCAATATCTAGAGATTAGAGACTGCTGCCTGTCTTCAGCCTCAAACAGCCTTCTGACTGCCAATTACAGTGAGCCAAACGGAGCCCTGAGCTCACGTCCTCGCAAGGAAAAAAAAAATAGTAGTCTGTAAATTCCTCTTTATGCCACCAATTTGACCACGCGGATGCTCAGTCCCCCTCGGCAAAGGCAGGAAGGGGTTAAACTGCAGAGGTACAAGAGAGCTCAGTAAAAATGCATTCGGATGCTGGCTCCCACACCTCCAGCAGCAAACACACATCCCTGCATCCCACACCCCATGTACCCCGAGGGTCTCGGACTCCTTCTCCCCACCCAGCAGACACCCACCTCGTTGATGCGGATCTGCTGGAGCTCCTGCTCGGCTGCGGTCAGTGGGGCTGGCGCGGAGCAGGAGGACACGTGCTTTTGGTAACCGCTCAGGGACACGTCCTCCTGCAGACAGAGGGACAGGGACAGTGTCAGGCGTGGCTATCGCCGTGGGGCTGGATGCACCCCCAGCCTTCAGGCTACATCTGAGCGACACAGCAGGTCTTGGGCTCTCTCCTCTCCAGGAGGATCAACTCGAGCAGCTCTCTTGGATGCCTCCACGCAAATCTCACGCTCGACTTTAAACAGTGATCACAACCACCCATGCCCGTGCTGACCACCATGCCTGTCCTCGGACACCTGCAGCTGCGGCAGCGTGGCTCCTCCGGCTAATAAACAGAGCTCATGAGGATGAATAAAGATGGAGAGCATTGCCCGGGAGGCCCTGGCTGCACAGCTCCCTCTGTGAAAGCCCGTGGGAGAGGAGAAACCTCCTGCCAAGCGCTGCCGGGGAAGGGCAGCTGGAGAACCATGCCTGGAGTGACACTGCCACCGCCTGGAGTGACACTGCCATCGCCTGGCACTTCTTGTCCTGCTCAGAGTAAAGCTCTGGATCTCCTGGGAGCCTTCCTCCCACCTCTTCCACCGTCTCGGTGACAGACTGAGTGCCATGTTCCCCCTGAGCTCCAGCACCGACCCCAGGGCAGGCTCCCGAAGCTCAGGGTTGAACCCAAAAGGCTGCCCAAGAACCCCTCCGTACCTTCACCGTTCCGAACATCTCGTCCTTTATGTGCCCCCCGCCAAACTCCTTCTTCACCGTCGCTCGTGTGGCGGCGTACAGCATCTTCAGCCGGACCTGTGCCGGGACAGAGGCAGCAAACGTGGTCAGAGAGCAGCGCGGCGGGACGGAGAGTGGCACCTCCACGCAAGAGCTGCCCGATGCTCGCGCCCGCTGTCCCACCACCCCGCAAACCTCAGCTCTCCCTGGGCACAACCACCTTGTTTCTAGCTCGGGCTGATTTCTAACCACAGCACCTCTGGGCAGGGAGCAGCCAGGAAAGCAATCTCTATTATTATACCTACACACGTATATATACACGCATATATACACACACACGTATAAAATTATATACATTCTTTTGTTATAATTGTGTATATGTGTGTGGATATATGTGTATATAGAATAATACATATTTGTTAGATATATCCCAACAAACTACAGCGGGTCTTTTTTATATATGTGTTGTAATATGTAAAATAATATCTAATAACAACATATATTTGTTATATATATAACAAACATCTCGTCCACTTGTTATATATATAACAAACATATATACTTGTGTATATATATGACAAGTGCACATATTAACATGGCAGTAAATCTATATAGATTATGTAAAATGTTTAACAAATATATATATATATCTATCTGTGACAAGCACACATATATAACACAGCAGCAAATCTCAGTCCTGCTGGAAGCCCATTACAGCAATGCACTCAAGATGGCATTTTTGTGGCCATACCACCAAAATCCCCCAGACCAGCCTCCCATCCACTGGCCCAGCCTCACCCACTCTCTGACACCATCTCTGACCCCACATGCCAGCCCAGCAGATGCCAGTACCGGCCCGGCCACCCGCGGCTCCCAGGGACCCAGCCTGCCTGGCCCCTTCTAGGGCTGATTTTGGAGCAGGGTCCAGAGGCATCAGCCCTCGCACAAAGCAGGGCCAGGCGAGCCGTGCCAGTGTTAGTGCCAGCTCTGCCCAGCAATGCTTTTGGCCAGAGCCACAGTGGGACATCTCCATCCTGGCCCCGCGGTCCACACTGCTCCCCTCCCTCCATCCCTGTCCCTCCACCTCCTCATGCAGCGCTGTGAAGGGGACAGAGACACTGTCCCAGGGTATCTCACTGTGTCTTAAAAAATTCCCCCATCCCCAAAGAAGCCTCCACTTCTTAACCCGGGCATGGTGACGGAGCGTGTGAGTGCTCCCCCTCAGCCCCAGCACACAGCCAGCTTGGCCAGCATCTTCTCCACCCTCCACCTCCCAGAGCACACCCGTGTCCCTGCGCTGGGCTGTCCCACCCCCGGGGCACTCACCGGGGAGCTGTCGGGGGACCAGGAGATGAAGAGCCAGAAGAGCCACTCGTAACCCTGGGCGTTCTGGCTGTCCAGGCGGTACAGCACGTAGCACGGCTGCTGCTCGTCCAGCAAGGGCAGCACAAAGGCGTCGTAGTCGGCATCCCAGCGCCGGGACAGCTCTTTGTGGGCTCCCAGCACGAGCTGCTCTGGAAGGAGAAGAAGAGACGGCTTAGCTCACCTTGCAGGACCACGGGACAGCTCATCTGCTTGCCACAGCTCCAGCGCTGACAATGATGCCATCCTGCAGAAAAACAAATGAAGGTCTCGAACTACACGCATGAAAGTACAGCTCCACGGGTGACCCCCCAGGAGATGCCATCATGGCTGTGGCCACCGTGGAGGGGCTGGTTTTCTGCCAGCACATCACTGCCTCCTGTCCAACCACCTCCTCCCTACCGAGGTCTCCCCTCTGGTCACCATCCACAGCCTCCTTCTGCTCTGCTCCCTCCAGTTGTGCAGTCCCTTGCCATCCCTCCTTGCTCACGGAGGAATGTGAGACGTCCCCTGTCCCACCCAGACAAGCTCTGGGGGCTTGGGCACTAGACGACCTCACCAAGGACAGGAGGAACCACCTAGGTTTGGGGTGCTGAGAAGAATAAAGGTCCCATAGCAAAAGCCAGAATGATGAGCCTGAGCTGCTCTCATCAGATTCCCTGTAACCTCAGAGGGGTCAAAATCAGAGCTGATACCTGAAGCCCGTCCCTATGGGGACCAGGGGGGGCCCAGAGACCCCAGCCTGGGTCAGACCATGCTGCCAGGAAAGCCCCAGCCTCTAGAAGCGATCTACATATTTCACACTCATGGCTGCATCTCAAGTGTCTGCAGGGTACTTTTTTCAGCTGCTACACAAGCGGCAGTGGTGCTGGGAACCCCGCGAGCCCGGCAGCACGTGGCTGGGATTTCAACACTGGTGTGGGCATCATATGAACATGAATGCCCCTTCCCTGGGAGGGTCAGACCAAGCTTTGAGACGGATGGGTGGGTGGCTGGCTGGAAAAGCAACAGCGCTGGAGACAATCCGCATGGGCTGCTGGAAAACAACCTGTATTTTTATTCCATTTTTAGATGCAGAAGGGTCTGGGGGGAGATGTCAGGACTCAGAACAAGATGTGCCAAAACAGAGGTGGCAAAACAAAATGAGATGAGGCCTTGGACAGCTGGTGCTTGAGGGGATGCTCAGCCTGGCACGTGCCCTGCCTGGACCACTGCCCACAGCCCTGCTGCCTGCGGGGAGCCCCTCGGCTGGGGCACAGCCCTCTCCCTCCCAACCCTTCCAGCTCAGCAGCTCCAAACCCTGTGGCAGGAAAGCTTTTGAGGGAAATAGTTGAGGAATAAAAGGTTTGGGATGAATTTCTCTCACCCTCCCTTTCCATCCAAGCAGGGCACTCCCCAACTGACAGCGGCACAGCCCTTCCCTGCCCCGCGCTGCCCACCACGCAGCTGCCAGCGCACCCCGAACCCAGAATTATTTGTGCACAAGGGTCACGTGCTGCTGGTACAGTAACAAGGACAGCAGAGGAAAAAAGTGCTGAAACTCCTTTATCTTCAGCAAAACTACCTGTTTGGAGAAAGAGAAGTGTAAAAACCTCAATGTACCCTAAAAGCCCTGCAAATGGATTTGTGCAGCACAAAGACCCGGGATCCTGAGGAGACTGCAAGGAACGCTGCCCAGCCAAACCCACTGGCAGCTTGCAGGTGTCTCCGTCTGCCAAACATCCCGACACCTCACACCCGAGGCAATCGGTGCCGAGTCACTCCAGGCTATTCCCGGGTTGCGTCTGA
>NW_010138616.1:5817-12441 GCF_000699245.1 Pterocles gutturalis
CAGCTTCCCCCCGGGCTGGGGGAGCCGCCTATCCCCTGCCTGCCATCCGGCTCTTCACAGTTCAGCTCAACCCATTCAGGGCCAAATTTTCCTCGGTGGGAAGCATCGGGAAAGGGAAACCTGGAGAAGCCGCCCTTCAGCAAAGCCTCACCGTCAGCGCCAGCTATTTCAGGCTCCGTTTCTGCAAGGCGCTGCTGGTGGAAGACGCGCAGCTGGGAGCGTTTCTGGCCCCCGAGGTGCCCCCGCGCTCAGCGGCAGGCAGGCTGCCTCGCTCCGAAATGCCCGTACAAGGCAGCCCTGCCCGCGGCTCTGGCAGGCACCGCAGGGGGACAGCGCGGGAGCCAAGCTCAGTGCACGGCATCACCTACACACAAAGAAATGCACCCACCAGGGAAGTCCACAGAGCCAACCTTGTCCAGAGACCTGCCGACAGCGAGGAGCAGAGCATCATCTACAAACACATGGGACCGCAAGCCGCCCTCATGCCAGGAAACCGTTGCTGAGCCTTGGTGGGCAACCTGTTCCCCTCTGCTCCTTGTCCATCCAACCTCAGCTTTCCCAGCTATCGGGCAGGGCTGGGGCTCCTCTCCCACATCCCCTGTGCAGGCGGGGCCACTGGCACATCCTCCCAGCCAGCTCAGGTCACGTCCCCTCCAGGGTCAGGGTGCTTGAGCCTGTCTGTCCAGCTGTGACACCTGCCTAGCTACTTGCTGCTGCCCAAAGGTCTTTCTTTGTCAGGTCGCAGCAGGCTGACACCCTCTGTGTTACAGAAAAGCGTGGTGGCCCAGAGGGACCGAGCACCTTGTCCCAGGAGGTCCCTGAGCCAGGCTGGTGGGTCCACCACCACCTTGTCCCCAGCAGACCAAGCCTTTCAGGGCAGAGGTGCTCCTGGCTCTCCTCCTCCCACCTGCCTCCCCATGAGAGCTCCGGGCTCTGCTGCATCTCAGAGGCTTCTGCAAACACCCAGGCTCCCCCTGAGCCCCCCATGACGGGTCCAGCCCAGGGGGAAGGAGCCGGACTGGGAAGCACAAAGCACTGCTGGACAAGGTTGGTCTGTGAAGCAGCTGCTGCTGCCGACACATTGATAGATAAACGCATCCCATCCAGCCTGAGCAGGGATGGTGGGACATGGCTTCCACTGATTACAAAAAGTCTTCCTTGCTGGTGTCACCAGGCACAACCCCAAGGCAGTGGCACAACCCCTAGCATCTTAATTCTAGGCTTACGGGCATCCACGACCTGTTCTAACGCAAAACTGATTCCTACATTTTAAAAGCAAAAGGACCCAGGAGAGCAACATTGCCGTCAAAGACACTCTGAAGAAACAACGCAGATGCCCCATCCCAACACATGGGGACCTCACCGAGGACAAAGTCAACACCACTGAACCTTGTGGTGGCCCTGCTGATGTGTCCCACATGTTTCAAGTCACGCCACTCTTCCAAATGGGGCTTTGCAGCCCCTCCGAAGGCTGGCACGGGCTCCTTATGACCACGGGCTCCTTACAACCGCGTCCACCTCGGCGTCTGTGGTGTGGTCCTGGCAGCCCACCCAAGGGAGGTGGTGATGGCAGCCTGGCAGGGCGGTAACGTTTCTGCTGCCCTGAGAAACGAGTCATTCATATGCAATTGTAGGAGGCCAAGGCAATGGAAAGCCTACACCACAGAGGCTCCCCGCTGCAACGTTCAATCAGTGCATTGCTCCGCTTGTGTGTTTGACAGATGCAGAGGCCACCCAAAGGCACCTGTCCACGGGGCAAACACAGGCAGCTGGTGCCAGCCCTGGGCACAGGAGCAGGGGATGGGTTCCAGAGCGCAGCATCCCTCGTGGGACGCAATCGGGGCCCTGTGCTGAGTCACAAACCTGCACACAGCACCCCCCTGCCCACCCCAGCCCCGAGCATCACCTGGCCCGGGTGGGATGCTGTCCTCAAGGAGGAAGATGCTGCGCATTGCCCCCGACGGCGGTCCCACGGCAGCCGCAGCAGCTTCTCACAGGGGTCCCCGTAACAAAATCCAACACAGCAGCAGCAAAAGCCCCCCAGCGCCCAGCATTGACCCCGGACACCAGCATCGGTCCACTGGCAAAGCCACTGCTCCCCTCCAGAGCCACCTCGGGGCTCCGATAGCTGCTCACCAGCCTGCCCAAATTTTGGACTGGTGTTTCAATTCCAGGCTGCTGCGTGCCAGGGAGCCCCAGAGGGATTTTCCTTAATTTTTCAAAAAACATGAGCTGGCACCACAGTGGCAAAGAGGAAAGGAGGAGAAGCAAAACAGAGAATGGACATGGTGTAAATCAAAGCACTTAAAAACAGGACTTACCATCCTCAATGATGACCTTGATGAGCCGAACTGAACCGTTTCGGGCTTTGGCAAAAAAGTCCCTTAATTCCGTGGTGGCTGAAAGAACCAGAAACATCGTGATCAGGTTTAACAGTCAAAGCAGGCGCTGGGCTGCTCGGCGACTGGCCAGGGAGGGGAGCGACTTGGCAAGATAGAAATTTAAAAGTTAAAAAAAATTAAATCTCTGCTGACAAAAAAAAATATAATAAAAATAATAATACAAAACCCAAACAGCTGGGAGCGAAATGCTGCGTCTCCCCGAGGCGTCAGAGCTAAATAGCAGCTGGGAGCGCATGTGATTCAGAGAACTTGATACTTGGCCTGGGTGAACATAATCACCCAAATTTAGACGATGGCTTGGCCGGTGCAGGCGAGGAGAGCTCAAGTGACAAGTTTATTCACTTTACGGAGCGGCAGGGTTTGCATAGGGGGATGGCTGGAACATGTCCCGACAGGCTGTGACGTCCCAGGCTTGCGACACGTGGTGCAGATGCTGCTCCCGACACAGCTGGGGACCAGCACAGCTCCAAAGTGGAGGCACTGGTTTGAAGCTGAGCCCCTGGAAAAGGGAAAGGCAACGGCCCCAGGGTTTTGCTCCAGAGCCAGTGGGGCTTTGGTTGTGGAAGGCTTTTGGGAAGCGTTTTGGGAGAGACCTTCCTCCTCATCCCCCCTCTCTGAGCACCAGGCACCAGCAACCAGGCTTCAGCATCCTCCCAGGAGGCAACAGCAGGGAGCAGACATTGAAGGGACAGCCCACAGCCAGCGTTAGAGGTTTAACCTGCCCACCCCGAAAGCATCACCAGCGTAGAGCTCCCTGTCCCACCTGGGATGCACTATGTGCGAAGGCAACGCCCAAGAGATGTGGCCTGGGGTGAGCCGAGCCCCCCGCCAAGGAGCATCTCCCAGCTCGGATCCCCCTTAAACCTCCTTGGCTGATGTGCCCGAGCCCCGTCCTGGAGGTGGCCAGGCAGCCAAGGGGTCCTGTGAGTTCAAAGCCCCAGGCAGCTCTGCATTTGTGAGAAATACTAAAGAAACCAGCGTCGGAAAGGTTAGAGACCCAGGCAGACGCCCCTCTTGGTCCACGCCAGGATCCATGCTTGGACTCGCCGTCAGGAGCCCCCACTCCTGGCACTTTGCCGTGCCGGAGCAGCCCATGGCAGGAAGGAGCCCTGCTTTGGTCCCCGGAGCCTGAGAGCACCCACGGCCAAGACACGTTGCAAAGCAAGCCCCTGCTACACCAGCCAGAACAGCGCGGTGGCCGGAGCAGCCATCCCCGCCGGCAGTGCCCGTGTCCATTCCACGTCAGTCCCACTGGCAGCGGGTACCACCCTGGGCGCAGCCCCCAGCATCACGCAGCAGGACGTCACCTTCACTCACCCAAGGGACACGGGGGGCCACCATCTGTCACACACCGGTGCCTTCTGTTCCCTGGAGGCAGGCTGGGGGGGGGGGGGAGACCCACCAAAAAAAAAGTGATAAGCAGCGGGCACGGATTTGTCCCCATGCACAAACGCTGACAATGCTGGCAGAGAGGGGGAGAAGGATGTCCCGGGGAGCACCCCAGGGAACTCCTGCCTGTCCCCTCCGAGGCGATATATCTGAGATGCATCTGCCCCCCCAGCTCACAAGCTGCCCTGGTGAGAGGTGCAGAGGGTTTCCCCTCCTGCAGAGAAAAGGGGCACAGAGGAGGCATTGCTCCCAGGCTGGTACCCTGCAAACAGCAGCACACCCCCAGGGGAACGGGCGCTCAGACACCCCAGCGAAGGCACATCGGTCCCTAACGGCACTTTAGGAGACACACACAGAAGGTTTGCTGGGGTGATCCCACCACGAGCAAACCATCCTTCCCCCTCCAACACGTGGCTCTCCTAATTCCCAGCACAGACCCTCCCCTTCCCCCAGCGCCGGAGGGGAGCTCAGCCCGTTCCCCCCGCTCCCACCCAGGGATGCTCTGGTATTTTTAGCCCCTTTCCCTGCTGAGAGCGGCTCTTTCCTTCCGGCAGCATCTGTGGTTATTGCAAACACACGAGGCGGAAGAGGAGGAGAAAAAGAGAATTTATACACCCAGGAAGCGTCCTGCAGGAGACAAAAGGCCCCTAATAAGCACTAAGCTTCACCGATTCCTGTTACACTGCCAAAATAGGAGAGAATAACATCGGTCTGGGATGTTTCTACAGCATCAGCTACGGGGCAGAAAGGAAAGCTCTGCAGCACGAACTGGCTTGCAAACCCCTCCGGACAGACCCCACTCTTCCCAGCACCCAAGGGTGCACGGGGGTCTGGAAAATCAGGAGTTTGGGCAAATGCAACCCCCCAGCCCACCTGGAAATGCTGGGAGTGCCCAGATGTACTGAATCCACAGCTGGGATGATTGACAGGTGAGGGATTGCCAAGTGATGGCCAAGCACTGGGACCTGTGTAGGGACAGAGGGGACAAGGGGATGGGGAGAAGCCCAGGCGCTGCCAGAGGAGCCGAGCACACGACGGGAAATACTGCAAGGTCTGCCCAGGAGGGAGATGCTTTACAGAGGAGACTGTGGCAGAGCTTTCAAAAAACTCAAGAGCGTGCTTCTGAGGTTTAACTGTGCTGAAATTTAAAAAAAAAAAAAAAAAAAAAAGCGCAATTTTAATTTAAATAAAAAAAATCACTGGGGTGTCTTTGACGTCCCCTTTGGTCTCTCATGACACAGAGCCAAGAGCCAGTGAGGAGGGAGAGGAGCAAGCTAGCAAAGGTTTTCAGCGTGAACTCATCAACTGCTTCCTTACAGCATGATTATGACTTAATTGACTCAGCAGACTTGACGAGATGACTTACGTGCCTGAAATATTCACATAAAAGTCCAGAGGAGGCTCTGGAAGAGCGCAGGGAGGAGACCTTACCCTGGAGATGGAGGCGAGTGGTCCCTCCGCCCGCAGGCATCTCCCTGCTGGGAAGTCTCCAGGACCAACTCAAGAGCTGACAAACCCACAGGTGGGGAAACCACAAAAACTAGGGAAAGGGAGGAGCGATGGGGCAGAGGACTGGAGGAGTACCCGCATGTCCAACTCACCCTCTTGACATGGGTTCCTGGAAAATCCTGCAGCAAACAATCCAGAAACAAACCCAAGTGGGGCTACAGCCAGCAGGGATCTACTGAGAACAAGTTGCATGAGATGAACCTAGGTCAGCCTGGCTTCCTCCAGCAGGGCCATGGACCTGCGGGCTTCCAGGATCCCAGCTCAGCTTTTCAAGTGTCCCCAAGTGTCGTAAGCCAGCTTCACGGAGGTGGGGAACCTCTACAGTGTGGGGACAAAACTGCACAGACAACTCTGGGAGGTATCAGAGGTTGGATTGAGCAAGGTCTCCTGGGGACCTCCCTGGAGGTGTTCACGGCCAGGCTGGATGAGGCTTTGAGCAACCTGGGCTAGTGGAGGTGTCCCCGCCCATGGCCAGGGGGGTGGAACTGGATGATTTTTAAGGTCTCTTCCAACCCAAACCATTCTGTGATTCTATGACCCATTGTGGGTCCAGGTTTAGCCCACGTTTCCAAGAACACCTCTGGCAACTGCAATGGTGTTTTCTGCAGATGGAAGGTGGGAAGCTAGAGGAGATGCAAGCGCGCACTGGAGCATTCACCGTTCTCTCAGAAGTCTGAAGAAATGGACTGGAAAAAAACAAATAGGATGAAACTCAATAGGAAGCAAAGTACCATATGTAGGAGAAGGACCAGCTACAGGGACGCAGGGCAGGGTCCCGCAGCTCTGGAGAAGACAGGTGGGTCATGAGCCAAATTACAGGTTCATCACTCCATGTTGTTGTGGGCAAAGTCATTTGTGAAGACACAAACAAGAGCATGACTTACGACTGTGGCCACGTTACTTGGTGCTGGTGAGGCTTCAGGCGCAGCATGACCAGCACACCCGGGCTCAGCACCACGCGAGGAGCAAGGTGCCATTCGTCCTGCGCTTTTTGTAGAAGGCACATTGTGCAGGAGCCACCAAAGGAACCAGGGCTGGTCAGCCCAGAGGAGAGAAGAAAAATAATGAACAGCTTGTTCTGGTTTTCTAGCCAGAAACATCAAGTCCCACCATGGCATTTGGGACATTTCGCAATGAGAGTGACCAAACCCTGGGAAGAACACGATGGCTCCATTCCTGCCCCGAGAGGCCTCCCGAAACCCTCCCAGGATGCTGCTGCTCTGAGGCAGGGTGAGCTCAGTAGCACCCTGAGGAACCTCCTGGCCTTTCTCCAAGGCAGCCCTGCTGCCAACCCTCCTGGGCTGCCACCCGCCAGCACCCTGCC
>NW_010138616.1:12451-14790 GCF_000699245.1 Pterocles gutturalis
CAGCCCAAAATTCACTTCCCGCCACCGAGTCGTGCAACACCTCCCCCTCCCGCCTGCTCGTAGGCTGCAGATGAGCTGTCCCCTACTCATGAGCCACCTGCGTGAATTCAAATGCATTCAGCAGCCTGCTCAGAGCGTGTCCGGGGTCCCTGCGCGCCACAAAACCTCCCTGCCCAGCAGACCCCGCACCTGCTGGGATGGAGGGCTGGGCAGAGCTGGCTGTTGGCACCGGGGCACCCAGGCTGGGCAGCGGAGCGGCAGGGAGGTGACAGTATGGCCAGCGGTGGCCTTCAGGTGGCCCTGACCATGCAGGCAAGCTGCCAGGGGAGAAGAGGAGCTCATGAAGCTTGAGAAGGCACCAGCGCCTCAGCAGCACTGAGAAGGCGCAGACCAAAACCTGAAGACCCCACATAGAGTGGACCAGAGGGGTGGCCAGATCCTTGCACCTACTCGATAGACAGGCTGTTTGCAAAACCTGCCCTGGGACGCGGCTGTTCAGATTGGTCCCCAGGAGATGAGTGCTGGGCTCAGAGCATCATGCTTCCCCAAAAACTCTGCTTGTGGGTACCACCCCACCACAAAAGCCATCCCTAAAGCCAAGTCTTTTTTGATGTTTACAGCCCCAATTAGCTTATCTGAGCAGACAGGGGCCGGAGGGAGACAGAGGCACCACGCAGCGATAACAGCCGTAGCCACAGCAACGGGCTGGTCTCTCCTGGGGATGCCAGGAGCCACCTCGCCTCTGAAACCAGGGGAAGCACCACACCACGGACAAGATGGAGGTGAGAGCCACACTGCCTCCCCTCCACCTTTCCCTCTTCCATCCTCTCCCTCGCTTGTTGGGGGAGTGACTGGTTTTTGCTTATCGACCCTTCCCAGTCCCCCCCAGCCTGGTGACAGCACCCAGCTCCCAGATCAATAATACATGCTCCCTGAAACAGATGCCTCTCAGTACATCAAGTCACCTCACCCTCCCAGCGGGAAACCCGAGCCTCTGGCCATCAATCTTTCATTCCCTGGACATAATCCTCACATTGATGCCACTCCAAGCAGCTGCTTCCCTTTCACCATCCGAGGCACAGCGTGCCTGGGATGCAACAGGGAAACTCAGCCAAAAATCCAGCACAAACCTGGGCAACACTTGTCCAAGCTCCAGGGATGCTGGGCCAGACAGCAGTCGAGATGCTGATGGATAAAACACGGTCACAGCCACGCCACGCACTCCTTCCCTGCACAGGCAGCTCTGCCCAGCTCCTGCCAGGGTGTCCAGGAAAGGGCAGGACTGCAACAGGTACAGAAGAGCTGTTGCTGCTTCTCAAATCCCTCCTTTTCAGTCTATCCCAGTGTAACTCCGTCACGCAGCGCCTGCTCAAGCCACTCGCTGCAGAGCGCTTTCTGCTGATGGATGCAGCTGGCCAGTTTAAGCGCTAAGAGGATTTTATTTCTCAGCATGGAAAAAAAACCCCAAATATCCTTGCAGGGAATCTTTTCTCTGGGAAAAAGCTACAGCTGTCAGAAGAAAACAGAAATACGAGGGGAAAAAAAATATCAGAGCAAGAGAGGACACAAGCAAAGCTTCTCTCCCAATTTTCCATGGGGCTGGGCTGTATCCTGCAGGATTTCATGCAGACAGCTCCTGGTCCGTATTGCAAATCCTGCCCAGAGACTTTCAGCCACCCACCTGACGCCAGCCGTTTGCTTCTCAGCACCCAATTTCCCACACGCATGCCCAGGATCTGTCTTGTCTCCACTTTGCCACCTTGGATCAGAGTTATCCAGCCCTGCCCTTGCTCCGGGGCCAGCAGCGCCCACCCTGCAGGCAGCATCCCCCAGATCCAGCAGTGACACGGCATCCCGGAGCCAAGCACGCATGGTCCTGCTTTGCCGGCGGAAGTCGCTGGTTGCTGTTCCTCTTCTCTGCCCAGTAAAACTGTGAGCACTGGTTTGGGTGCTGGGGGGGACGGGGACCCAGGGACAGACCCTGGCAGAGATCCTGTTGCATTTCGAGCCTCCTGAGGTGTGCTTTCCAAGGGATCTCCTCTGCCCCGCCACTTCAGGTGCTTTATTTCAAGGGGTTTGACATCTCGGGGTGTTTCTCCGGTCTCTGCCCATGCTGCTGCTCTGGTCACCCTGACAAGCCACCCGCTGAGGATACGGGCCATCACCTCAAGCGGGCGTCAACCCCCGACTTGGGCGATGGCCGCAGAAAAGAGCTCACAAATGGGGAGCGGCTCCTCAAAACCATCCCTGCAGCAGCCCGGTGCCCTCTGTCCCCTGTGGACACCAGGGGCTACAGACCAGCCATCCCCCCGCTGGTGGCACGGGGGGACACGTCCCTG
>NW_010138616.1:14892-17471 GCF_000699245.1 Pterocles gutturalis
GAGAGGGGCCAAGAAAGCAGCAGATGGGGAGAGGCTCCTTCTTCTCACCAAAGAGCCAGGAGCCGGCTGCTTTTGAAGGAGACCTTTGCAGACCCAGCAGCTCCCAGGTCCCCCCTCTCTGTTCCTTGTTTCCCATCTGACATCACTCCTGCCTGCGCGCATCATGGTTACGCTTCTGCTGAAGCAAGCAGCCGTTCCCAGCGGATGCTTTCCCAGTGAGACATCCAGTCCTGGGGCTAAGCAGAGGCTGGGCCATGGACGGGAGAAAAGGTCCTTCCCCACCCCCAGGACTCACCACCTCCCCCGGAAAGAGCAGGCGCCAACTCTATGTTTTGGTCTTTTTGAAGAAACAACATGCATTTGATTTCTTTACTTTCTAGATGAAAAAAAATCCCCTTTAAGAGACTTTTCCTCTCTACCCAGAGGTCATGAAAGAGCACCCAGAAGCAACTGGGTGACCTCCCACCAGCATCAAAGCCCCAGTTCAGCATCGCCACTGGCCAGGCCTGGCTTTTCTGCTCGAGCAGTGAATGCTGTCCCCATCTAACGCCACTCAGGGCAGAACAGGGACTGCAAAACTCCTGGGCAAATCCTCCCAGCGGTAGTTAAAAAGCAGGTTTCCAGCCCCAAGGAGTCCCCAGCAACCCTCGACAGCTTCCAACCACCTCCCCAGCCCAGCAGTCTCCATGGCAGCCTGGTTTTCTTGCCAGCGCCTTTGAGGGAGCTGCCACAGATACCTGAAAAAAAAAATAATGACTAGCCTCTTGCCTCTGCATGAAAGGCTCTGCCCTGATTAAACACCCCGAACCTGTGGCTCTGCACCCCCATGTGAGCGCTGCCATCACTCCCTCTCCCGGGGACCGCCCGCTTCCCCCCAAAAGCCGGGATGACTCGGTAACATCACAGCCGGGGGCTGCCCTGGGGGCTCCCCTGTCACCGCGTCACCCTGCTCTCACCCTCATCTATCACAGCAGCCACCAAAATCTCTCGCCGACTTGCCCACAACCTCCCCTAAACCAGCTGGTGGGTGTGATCATTATTCCACTGGGAGTAGGTGCCGTCCTGCAAATGGGGGAGAAATAGGAATGAAAAAACATGAAGAGATGCATGCACATAAAAATAACGAAGCCCCAGAAAGACGCAGAAAATCCCTCCTCCTCCTCGGCAGACCTCAGCGTCTCAGCAGAGAGGATGAAAGCAGCAGCGGGACCACTGCTCCTCATGCCATATCGAATCTGCTGCCTGCCAAGCGAAGGAATTAACGTGAGCTCTGTGCCAGGGTGGGGAGGACCAAAGGACCCCAAAAGCCACCCCTGGGTGGTTCCGTTAAAGCCCAGAGCACCCCGTTCAGCATCGCAGGTGTCGGGGGGCAGATTTGCATTCAGAAGGGAAACAGCCGCTTCCGCGAGAGGGGAGTGCAGCAGGGGATGACAGAGCAGACCCAGAGAGCTCTGGAACCACCCAGAGATGCCTAAGATGCTGCGAGAGCGAGACCACCCAACACACATTATTTTTCATAACCACAGGGAGGTTCCAGCAATCACCCCAGCGCGGGGATCTGCTGCCTGGGCAAAGCTGCTGGGTCTGTCCCCGCCCTGCACCGGCGGCAGCTCCCCGGGGGAAGTCGAGTCCCTTCCCCTTCCCAGCAGACGCTGCTGAAGGAGCATGTCACATCCTACAGGCAACAACAACCAACGGCGACTCAGCATGGGTCCCTGCAAGTGGTGGGCAACCAAGGTCGGCGAAGGTCGGCGCTGTCGGAGAGCAGCTCACGGGCTTTGCCAAACCAGCGTATCCCCTGGCAGCCGTGGCAGGGACGGCACCGGCCAGCAACAGGCAGCAGCTCTCGGGGCACAGGCGGTGCAACAGGCCCTGCCCGCACCGGAGCCCAGGGGAGAGCTCTGCAGAGGGGTGCTGGGGTCCATCCCACTGATTTTTTTATTTTTTTTACAGTAGAGAGAACATTCAACTGGAGCCTGAACTTCAGTGTCTCAGCTTAAACTAGAAGCAACAAATCTGAACTCAAATGTCGTCAGCTACCAGCACTCCCAGCAAAGCAGGGAAACATCCCGAGCACCATCGCTGACTGCTCCTCAGCCACGGCTCCTCCAGGAGCATCTGAAAGGGAAGGATGCTCTCACCTCTCACTCAAGCAACAAGGATGCTCGTGCCACAAAGGAGCAGCCAAATTCAGTACCTTCGTGCAAAGGTGCTGGCTGCTAGGAAGGGATTTGCGAGGCCAACATCCCAGCTCCGCTCCTGGGGCACGCAGCGGGGCTGGATTCACACCAGAGCTGTGCGGCACAGGGCTCCGGGGGCAGCTGCTCTCACATCCCTGCTCACATATTGATTCAGTTACATAAATTATGCAGCACTTCTAGTCCTGATTAACATTGCTAATCGAGTTGCGGTGGGGAGCAGGAGGGAAATATCATGAGGACACGCAGCCACGCAACAAACGCACCCATAAACGTGAAAGCCATCATCGCAGGGTGCCGGCTGGGTCCCGTGGGGAGTGAGCAGAGACAGTGGGACCTGCCCCCCACATCCACCGGCAATAGTCAAGCAGGAATTCACCG
>NW_010138617.1:0-11936 GCF_000699245.1 Pterocles gutturalis
TTATAAATATATTTTTATATATTATTATTTTTATATATTATATATATTTATGTATGTTATATTTTAATTTTTAAAGTATTAAAGGAACACTACTAGGATGGAAGAATCAGGCAATCAGAGGTAGACAAGGTGTAACCAAAACTTCATTTCCCTGACTGAAGGAATATCTTCATTACTTGGCAGTAACAGAAAGCCGTTCTACTCCGGTTGAACAGGCAGAGGGGTACGTGTAATGCCCGTTGATACAGGAGCCTTAATACGCACTAGATGCTGCGCCTTGCAGAATGCATGGGTTAGAGTAGATCTCAACCCGTTTTACCTTCAGCTGACTCACAATCCATTGATATTTCTTTGCACCTCATTAAAGTACACGAATCCTGCTTTCTGCCTCATTTGCAGTTCTGGATGGTTCACCAATGAGCTCTGTCTCACTAGTCAAGAGGTACTGGCCTAGAACAGAGACTTGATCGATTTTTGAAACAATCCATTGAAAACTTCATCTGCCACAAAAGAGATTTTTGTTCCTCACTTTCATCAAAAGTTATCATTTGTCACCTTTCAAAAAACAAAAGGTGACTTAAAATATTAACAAAGTATCACGTGTGATTAATAATTTAAAATACTCAAAACAGAAGCTGAAAATGCGTGCGTTCAGTTTTCAGACAGCTGCCTTCTCTGTCCACCTCAGGATGACATATTTGAGGTGAAAGTGGATTTCCTCAGTGCTCATAGGCACTTACATCCCTTCTTCTCCAAATCGTACCAATTTCAGAGAGCACACGATTAGCACAAAGCACACAGCAAAAATTAAATCCTACAGCAGTCCACTGATGACTACCAACAATGCAAATGCACCCAGCACACTACTGATTTCAACATACACACACTGTGAAATACAGCGTCATCATCCTCTTTGCGTGTGATCCTTTACACAAACAATTCTTTGTGTGAGCAGGCTGATCATAAAGCTCTTACGATGTAAAGAAAGTGACATTAAAGTCCATGGTGGTTATGCATTGCAGAAATTGGCTCTCGTTCCCTGGGAACTTGGGAGTTGAAGTTTAGAAATTCCTTTCAGTCACCTGGAAAATATATTTAGAAATTCATTGCACTCTCTCTGCTTTCAGATGGCTGATTTGGACCTTAAAAGGCCTCCAAACTTGTGTTGGGTGTCAGTGTGTCCAGCTGACCTGTGATGAAAGATAAATAAAATCTTCCTAGAAACCAGTAGATCATTCTCCAAATGGCAGTAAGGTTACATCAGCCTTTTCATTTTGTCAGGAGCTAAGAGAACACACCTATGCACTGGATTGTTTATTAATTTCTGCTGTTCAGTACACTGGATAAAAGTTGGAGCCTTCCATATCTTGTGAACGAGTTCAAAGAGACTAATTTATCTTCCTTTCATGTCATTGTAAGATTTATAGTCTCCTGGGTGACTCTTATATTCCACTGATTGGAATACCAGAGGAATATTTTCCTGACGATCACACATCTCTCAAATTCATTTCCTTTGACAGTGTCATGGAGCCGGGGTTTTATAAGCATTAACGCAGTGTAAATACTTTGGAAAAAATTCTATTTAATACTGGAGATTTATGTTAGTGGAGTAAAGGCAGCCCTGGCAAGTATGTTATAAGCCTTGGGGAGGGGGCTAGGGTTAATTTCGTAATTGATTGTTATCATGGCTGTAAGGCTCCATGACACTTGGTGATACACCACAGTATACATTTCCAAAGAAATCTCATTTTCAGAGAAAAAAAAATATGCTTCCAAAAGAAGTACCCACATGCCATATAGAGCATGAAATTTAAACTGTTTGTCTGAAGGGCAATCTCCTGGTTTAGTTAGCTTCACCAGGCTTAACTCTGAACACAACTGGTAGCTTTTGTGAATATCTGCAAGTGGGACACAAGCATTCTTTATAAATGCTCTTAATTACTTAAAGGACGAGTGAAGAAGTAAAGCAGGTAGGAATTGATGGTTCTGATCCACTTCAGTGCATCAGTCATTACTGCAAGGTAGTCTAGCACGGAAAGTAAGTTTGTTTGAGAAGGAGAAGTTGAGACACTACTAGTAGTGGCCTTAATATCCAAAGCTCCGGAGTTTGTTTTGAGTGAACCTCATGTACAAAATATTCCTCCCTTCTACATTGTTTAAGTGACATCTCTTCCTCTTTTCTTTCTCACTCTGATTCTCAAGGTCTTTATAATTAATATTCTCATTGAGGGAAGAAACTCTGCCTCAAAAAAAAAAAAAAAAAGATCTGCTGAGGAGCAATTAAATTCTTTTTTGCTTTCAACTTTACTCAAAGATCCAATTTCTTGCTTTAAATATTGATGTATGTTTCTACATGAAAATAAATTCTCCATTCATTGAATTTCCTTGAACTGTTTACTTGGTGCATGGGAAGCACCCAAAATATACATTGGTTTTTAAGAAATGCAAACCCAAGTTAAATTTGGTTTCTTTCAAGAATGCCTTTTTGTTCGAAGCTATGTTAATGAATGATACAGGAAGATGAATTGTTACATGTCCATTTCAGGAATAAAATGCAATTATCTCAGCATCATGAGGAGTTGAAATTGCTGAAATAACTGTTGAGCTGTTAATTTTTTTATATTCAAGAGGTGAGATTGTTGAACTAATCATGATTCCTCTTCTAGCTTAAATAATTTTCACAGTTCTATCTGGAGCACAAAGATACAAATGAGGCAGGTCCATTTTTGTCAGCCCAGCACCTCATGCCAGAGTCAACAAGATTTAATTAAAATTAATCTACCTCTGGAAAAAAAAAATTGGTTTTGTGCACTGGTTTGGAACTCTAGAATGCAATGTGCCTCTGAAGCTTCCCAGTTTATTTGGAATTACCAAGAAAATAGATGCTTTCTGCTTCAATCTCATCTTCCTTGATGGATTTTTTTTAAGTGAGCATCATGGAAATCTATCATTTAAAGTCCAAGCTTTTCACAAAGTCATTACAGATTAAAACCTCTTGCAGCTCAAATGCACTGCTTTCTGTCAAGGGATTACCATAAGAACTGTTGTCCTTTCTGTTTTCTTTTTGCCAAAGAAAATGGGTGCTCTGCAGCAAAGTTCATGGTTCATCCTATTACAAGTTGCATAATAAAAACCTTCTTGGGCAGATAAACTACATCTAGGGACCCATTTAGGCACCTAGTATCAGCCGAGAAAACACTGGACCAGAAATAGGGAAAACAGTGTTTGAAGCAACTTAACCTCCTGTTATTGTATGAAGTTGATACGCTTGCTGAGGTCTAACTAGCGTTTCCAGAAAGCCCAGTGCTGCAGAAATAGGCACCTTCTGAGGTCACTTTCTGACACCCCAGGGCAGAGTGCTGCACAGTGCCGAGATGTCAGAACAAGTTGCATACACACAACCCACTGTGTATCACACATAGACACTGCCTTGGATTGAAAAACTCCACTTTCAGTCAAGAGTCACTGACTTCAGGTCACCTACATTTTCTGCTTAACTTGAGATGACATCGCGCTGCGCTACGTTGCTGAAACAGGTAACGATTCCCTTAAAATACCTGGGGCTGTCTTCCTGTTGGCCAGTAAAGAATGCAGCAAAGCCTCTTCTCACTGAAAGGCACTAAATCAAGATTTCTCATTGCTTCTAGAGAGGCGCCCAATCTACCATAAACCTGAAAGGACACTATGGCTGCAGAACTGAGGAAGAGAGGTGAGAAACTGAGGAAGAGAGGTGAGCTAGAGCTAGGGGAAAGAAGGAGAACTGGGTCAGAGAACAAAAAGCATGTCTGTCTTTAAGTGAAGGAACACCGTATCTTTGAAAACACTTCCAATGTCTAGCCAGAGTTTGGTAAGAACCCACACCAGTGAGAAAGAGATGACGATACACAAAAGAAAACGAGCTAAGAAAATAAATAACTGGCTAAAGACATTCTAGAGTAGACAAAGGGACAACCAAGGATTTGGCTTGAAGAAAGGGCAGAAGAACAAACAGAATAATCATGTTAAAGGCAAAGTAGAAAACAAAATGTTATTGCTTAACAATGTAATTTTTAATTATGAAAATACGGTCACCCTGCTCCTATTACATTCATTTAAATTATATTTTTCCTCAGATCTGACTTAATAAAATAGACTGACATTTACTAAAATTATTAAACTTGCCATGTAGAAGATAAATGACAAGTACATTGCACCACAGAAGTGATTGCTCTATCATTTGTGACTTCCAGAGGCACAAAAAATCAAAGAAAGAATTTGCACCAGTAACAATTATTCACTCTCATTTTTTATTTTAATTCCGTCTATATGGCTGTGGTAAAAAGTAGGAAAATAAAAGGCCATTCATTGAATCACCTCCTGAGGATTCCAGAACCACTTTGCTGCCAAGAACTACAAACTTGACTCAGCAGAGTCCTGTATCAAATGTTAGCCATTTGCCATGGCTGCACTCCACAGATGTAACTTGTTCACTTTTGCACACCAAGTTTGTAAATATGAAATTCAAAGAAATTCTGTTATTTATACGCCTGAAGAGAAATTAGCCTCCAAAGAACAGAGCACAGCACAACTAAGGATTGTGAACGCACAGTGAACTCTAACGCTCATGTCTGTGCCAGGTCAACAAAATATTACTTTAAGAAGATATGCTCAACCCAGAAAGGAATTGGCCTTGTTAATTAAAAAAATTAAATTAAAAATGCTACTACCCTCAATTTTTTTCTGGTATTGCTTTCTTTCAGGGCCAATTTAGCTAAAAGCACAACTGCATTTAATTCCATAAACGTTAGCTGTGGTTAGTACTTAATAAAAAATGTTCAATATTCTGCTATAGATGAGATCTGTGTTTACAGATTCAGAATATTAATGTTCCTTTAGCACAGTTAAAGACATAGCTGTGAGATACAGAAGCATAACACTGCAATGGAAGCCCAAACTCCACTTCAAAGATACCAAATATCCACACTGAATATCAAGACTTCCCCGAGTTCATTCTGCCCAAGAGTGAGAAGTCTTCCACTTCAAAGATACCAAATATCCGCACTGAATATCAAGACTTCCTCGAGTTCATTCTGCCCAAGAGTGAGAAGTCAAATAGCAAATGCTAGTCTTCAGTAAGCAGTATGCAACAAACATCCATAATTAAGAAAAAAAATCAAGTAATCAGTAACAACAAAAGACAAGCATCATGTTGCAATGGAAGTATTTTTGAAAAGGCACACCACAGTTCATTGAGAAAATAAAACTCTGTAAAACCAACATGAGATTTGCTCGCTGCAGAGAATGATTGCAGCTGAGTTCAGATCATCACTCAAGGCTGGAACTCCATCTCCTTGCTATGTGTTTAATTAAAACACTCTTTAATGTTTGAAAAGAAACACAGCAGCTTTAGACTGTGTATTAAGGTAGATTAGTTATGCTACAGCTAGGGAAGTCTCCTCTTCTCTTTCTCTCTTCTCTTTAAAGAAAGGATCCCAATTTGTACCTATCATTGGTCAGAGGCACAACACTCCTCAGCACAGACTCTGCAGCTAGATAAAGGCTGACTTTAAAAAGAAAAAAAATTATTTGAATAAAGCATCAACAGAATAAGAACAGCTAGCACATTGGTTGTTCTGCTTCGGGGGAAGTAAAAGTGGAGGGAAGGAAGCAATGCACATCTCCCAGAAACCACACTGAGCGTGGCTGGCTGCATGGGCAGCGTGGCTGCACGTGTCCCCAGTGTTGGGTTTGCATTGTCACTATTTACACGAGCAGGAGATCCACAAAACCGACATTAGGAGAGAAACAGAATTGTACCAGCAGTTTTGTTTCTCAGAAGGCAGGCAACGGAGAGAAGAAGCTCCCCCTCTTTCTGAGAAGTTAAAATAGACTGGAGATGCTACAGCCCACTGCAACCTATTGAAAACAGGCAGGAACTCAGTGTACCTGCTCCAGGGAGGCTGGGCTGTCAATAGACCATGTCAGTACTGTTCAGGAACTTCTCACAGAGACTCTGCACGTAGGCATTACAGATGGTACCAAAGTCCTTACTCATCCTCACAAATAGATGCAGCTTCATTCTTGTTGTAAGCGTTTAATTATTTCATTAAAAAGTTCTGCACTGAAGCATTTCAGACTTCCTTGGACCCAGGGTACTACTTTTCAATAATTAAATCCTGCATTTTCTCTGGCTCCCTTCCCATCAATTTCTATTGCTTTCTCTGGCTACAGTTGTTATTAATTTCCTTTTGATGCCATTCCAGATTGAGACAGCAGATAAGAGCAGCTTTCTGGAATAGCTGTGAAATGTTGATCCACACTCCTAAACCTTTATGTAGAAGAATAAAATAATTAAAAGAGGAGTTCTGTGAAGAAGCTAACTTGTTTGTTCTAAGTGATTACCTCAAGAATCACAGAAAGCATCCGCTGAAATGAAAGGCAGCACAAGAAATGAAAGCAAAGCTACTGAGACTCCAGTTTTCAGTTTGACGTTGGTTTAATTTTATAGCCCCAAGGACTACCAAAGCAGTGAAAAATGCTGGAACAGGAGTGGGAAGGTGCAGACAAAACCTCATTTGAATGTAGTTCAAATCCTATAAAACTTAAAATCTTTAGTTAATATGTTAAAAACACTGTAGGTTATTTCTCATGTCCAAATTTTGCACCCTGTTCTAGCACCAGGGAAAGTCAGTGGCAGATCTTTGCAGTCATGCATGGAAAAGAATATTGATTCAATTTTAAAGTCAACCTGCAAAATACTTGTACAAAGTATTAGATTTATTCATAACATGAAAGAATATCATTATGCTTTTCAACATTGTGGGGTTTTTTCTACTGCAGTGGTCAACAATGTTAAAAAAAAAAATTCACATCAGTTAATTCTTACATAAAGAATTCTAAAAAGTTGAGAGACACTGTTGTCCTTATGGATACTTCTGAACATGAACAAATCCGCACATACCATTGTCAGCCTGACTCTTGGATACCAACTCCCTTGCTTTAAATATATGTCTCTACACAATCCTTCTAAAATTTCTCACTCTCTTTAAATATATCAAAAGGTAGAAAAACATAGGTAAAAATGTTAAAATGTCTCTATTTTCCTTGAGATTGCTGTCAAATATACTTAGTTTCCCCAGGTCCAAGTAAAGCATGCACTCCTTTTCAAGAGACCTGGGATGAAGATCTAAAAACCCAGGTACCCAGAAAAAGAAACCATCAAAATCCGAGGGTGCACTACAGTGCTGCATCGTAAGTGTTGCAGAAAAAAAAATAGTGATAATCTCAGGAAGCGGCCAGTTTTCAGCCTTTCAGAAAGAAATGTAATTGATTAATTCTTTGATGTTACATTGTCATATTTTAAATTGCAATAAGCTACCACCAGTGATGTTCTCAGTATCAGTTATTCATCACCCAGCAATTAAAAAAGAGCCATTTGAAAAAGATATAACATGAAACAGATGGACACACATTTTCATTTGTTTCATTCATGCTGCTCTTTGATGTTTCTCAGCCAGCTTCTGCCTGTTTTTTCCTCTCTCCTCCTCTTCCCTCTTATTTTGGTCTCTTTTTTTCTCTCCGTTCACAAGCTGACATCCCCAACTGCAGTCCCAAAAGACAGACCCTGTGCTGCCAACTCATACTGGCACTCCCTTCCAGAAGGGAAGCAAAGGGACACAGGGGAGCACTTTCATCTGACTGCCATTGGTAATGCAACAGAATAAAACCTTTATATGGGGGAAACGTGTGTACATTCCATAACGAATATATGGACAAAACCTGCACCTTCAGACGCAAGTAACCCCAACAGTCTTGTCTGCAGTTCTTATTCAGAATAAAACGCATCCTCCAAACACAATACGATGTGTGGAAAACACCGGAAAAATGCTCTCTTTTCCTGAGATAAAAGGGATACCCATGTATCTTTGAAAGGAGAAGGGAAGGAAGGGGGAAGGAGGATGTATTTTATCTGTGTCTGCTAGCCCAGAAAATAAATACTGCTGTTGTGCAACTCTGCAGCTGCTCACTCTCTCAATTCATTGTTTTCATTCTGGTTTTTATGATTTAATCTCATATTCTTAGAGTTAATCTGAAAAGGGTTCAGGCAGCTTTATTCATTAGTCTTGCTTCAAATCATGATCTTACAGATCATGATCTTTACAGATACCAAGAACCAATTCTGCTTTTTTGACATGGTTCACCCTCTGATAGATGCAGCAATAATAAATTGACTCATGAAATATGAAAAAAAAACTTTTTCACAGTATTTTCACCTTTTTTTTTTGCATTGAATCTTAGAGAAAATATCTTTGAGGACAGCTTTTCTCAGACTAATAGAATGCATGACAAAGAAATATGTATTGTAAATTCGAAGTTAACATTTTCAAATTTTGGAAAGCATTTTGGATTCATAAAGGATGGATTAGATTAAAAAAAAAAAAAAAAAAAAAAAAGAAGAAAAAGAAACCACCACTTAATCATTCACATCTACCCAAACGACATAACATCATTTCAGGTAGACATTAGATCAGAAATAGTTATGTCATCATAACCTTGCTCTGGGAAGACATGTGTGCTGTTTCCTACTTCAGGAGAGCTATTGCTTAAAAAGGATTGTGACATGCCACATATAAAGAAAAGAGGTTTGTGAAGCAACACCTCTGGAATGTCACAAAAGATTTACAATCTAAAACACTGAATTCAAATGTGAATAAATGACTGAAATGGCTTTACAATGGAAATAGAATTATTTTACAACTCAAGCATGGCAACAACACCTAAAGGTCTAACAATTCTGGCAAACAGGATGACACAGAAAAAAGCTTTGTGTCAGCATTAAGTTCCCTGTTCCCCAGCTTTTATTATTAGGATGTTGTACACATTTTAATAGGACATTATAAACATTTGCTTTGGCTTAGGCTTTAGAATGAAGAAATCAACCATTTCATGAGCTGATTGCCTGCTACAAAATGCCTGAAAAAAAGATTATGTCTGTTCAAATAATTTTGCTGCTAGAAAGAAAACACAATGCACTGAATGATGAGTAGCACAGGCCTTGGCAACAGTAGCGTACATGAATGGTTTTGATCAAAATAAAATAAAAAGGACTCTTTTGTATAATCTAGAATTAATGTGAAACTGCATAGTACAAATCAAAGGACTGCAGTGCCTACAGCCATAAATCTACCATCTGTGCACAGCAGACCTCAGAATGGACCTTCTGAGTCTATGGATTACATCGAGTAATATTTTGCATTTATTTGATTCATATCACTTGGCAGCAGCCTAGCGTTATGCTACATCAGCATCCACACTCCGCTCACAAGGTTAAGTCTGAAAACCACTGCTTATGCTTACTTCTCAACCGCCCTTAGCATAAAATCCCAATGTGATACAAATTATGCTAGTCTCACCTCAAGCAATGTCAAACCTAAGACTGAAAGTAATCTAACACGAGATCCTATAGGATGCCTGCTGCCTCTGCCTTCTCCATGGGTTTACTACACAAAAAGCAGTCAAAGCACTGTAAGGCAGATTATAAATATTGGACATGAACTAGAAAAAAAATTAATAATGGAAAACTGTTTTGCTGGTAGTTAAGTACAACTTGCTCCTGAACAGTTTTTGACTTCACTTTTCTTTTGTAGTGGATCCAATATAAAAAAAGGTCCTTGGGCGATGTGCAATCCAAAGTCATCCCAAACTTCTTTATGGCAACAAATTTCAGATCAGTCAAAGATTTACAGTTGAGTACCTATCTGTCTGTCTGAACAGTTTAGCATCTATCGATTGTAAATCAGATACTAGTCTAATGGTTGAAACAATTAATAGTATTTTAATAAAGAAGATTACCAGTAAAGAGAAAAAAAAAATGGTGAGTACCACTCAAGAACAGAAAAACAAAAAGCACAACTAAAAGAGACATAATAAAAAATGAGAGAAATGGCATTGATGTTCTTGAGATTCAAGGACTGAATGTTGCTCTCTACTCTGTGACCAACTTGTCTCCCGATGACCAAGATAAGATATATGACACATGATATAAAGAACTAGTAAGCAATGATTGCTGCAAGCATTCAAGAAACTTTGATAAAAAATGATATTTTAGCTTTCTATTTGAATCATAAGAACACAGGTATATAGAGTCCTAGCAATACTTTTTCCCAAGTGTTTTATTGTTCTTAACTTTTTTATTTCTTTTTGTGTGTTTGCGATGAAAAATAAACCAGACAAATATAGTTCTCACTTTCTACTTACTTCTATCATTGATGTTGTGCAGGATAAACACCTACTTCTAAATATTTCAGACTTTTTTGGCTATTTCCCTATTATTTTGGACATTTTGAACTGCCATGGTTTTTTCCGAGAATTAGCTTATCTAGGCAAATTGTCCACCATACTAGAGTCACTCAATTTCTGCATAGAATTAATTTAAGAATAGAAAAAAATCGTCATGATGATCTCCCATATAACATGTTTCTCTACCAGCTGGTTCTTTCTGCTAATGTTAAAAAAAACCCAAAACCATGACATGAAGCACTCAGAAGAGAAGACAGGAGACCAGAAGCCTTTAGGAGCAGTCATATACAATTGCTTGAGCCCAACTTCAAGTTTCAGAAGGATAAAATGAGTTTTCTTAACTTGGTCAATAATAATAAGCAGAACATATAGATTTGTAAACATTAAAATTATATTAAATTATTATATTCTCTGCATGACTTCAGTATAAAGTTAATAATATATTATCTTCTGATCTTAACAGTGGTTGAATGTAATAAAATTGCAAACCTTCCCAGTATTATTGTTGAGAATAGCAATGGCACCACAACATACACAGGTCCAAACTTACTGCCTATCCCCATCCTTGAAATCTGGGGAAGGCTCTCTCAGAGATGCTGATATTCTCCTCTAAAAGCCCATTTGACCAGTCAGATAACGACTGGCCATCAAGGAGCAGTCGTTTTCATCACCTCCAGCAAAGGAAAGACAGTTAACATGAGGAACACGAAGGAAGAAAATTATTCAGAAGACCCTCTAACCATCAGTAGTATGTCACATAAATATATTCTAAGCACACTTGTATATGTTAATTAGGGAAACTAGTATGAGTATCCAAATAAAACAGAAAGGGCATAATCACTGAAAAAACAACCTGGGTTTAAGCAATATGTTGATGAGAAGTGATCACAATCAGCAGCATGGTTCTGATTGCAAGCGCAGGCTGCATTCTTCCTTTTGGTAAATACTACTCTATACCATCCACGTTTATCGTATAACTCTGCTTAGGGTAAATGCATACCACATGTCTGAATTATCTGTTTATTTGTATACCCCTCTCTTCCTCTCTCTTTCTGCATGCATAAAATATAAAAACACTTTCAGAGTTAAACCATTGGTGAAAACAAGAAGGGTGGTTTTTATCATCACATTATGTATCATTGCATTTTCCTGGCAAAAATAAGGAAAAAAAAAAAAATAGAACCACAGGAGAATCAATCTCTCTCTCCTGCTCCTTAAATTCAAGTTAAGCTGCCAGCTGTATTTCTCAGAGACCATGCAGATAACTGAGGAGCGCTCAGAGCAACTAAGTACTGAACCCATCAGCTGAAATCAGAGCAAAGAGCAACAGGCAGAACAAGTGAAACAAGAAGGGTTAGATTAATTACATTCAATTTGTTCCCAAATAAGACCAAAAACAGGAATTAAAATATGGTGGAATACAAGAGGTGAAGGAAAAGTAAAACTATTTTAATCATATTAGCCGTAAAAGATATTACAGCTGTCTAACTTATTTCAAGCTTGCGGAATAAATATTGTAACGAGGTCATAGCTGGGCAGCAGGGGAAGGCTGCCAGATTGTACTCATCTGGCTGCCAAACTCCAAGGCAGGTGGAGGTCTCTGGAGAGAGACGGTATCATTTCCATGGAAACACATGAGCAACCACACTCTCTTTCCC
>NW_010138617.1:11967-14273 GCF_000699245.1 Pterocles gutturalis
AAGTTCTGTTCTGGTCTTCCTTAGAAATAAATTGAATTTATTCAATGAAACAGTTTTCACTTTTGTGTTCCAGGAAAATATAGCCACAGACGTTGAGAGCCTTCTGATGCCTTTTGGTGCAATCCCATCAAGAAAGAGGGAGGGAAGTTCCAGCTCCAGCCTCTGGTTAAACCGAGTCCTACTACATCAGTGCTGACACAGTCACAGTTTCAACCAGTGCCAAGTACACCGAGAAAAACCAGTGAAGAAAAAATTTCATACTAATTATAATAACAGCAAGAAATTGAAAAACCATGACAAGACTCACGTCGTCGCACAAGGATTTCACCATCTTCAATACTACATACCGTAAGTAGTATGGGATGTTTTAGCTAGGTAGTCTGAACAGACACCATCTTCCACTAACCTGCTTTTTTGAGCCCTATCTTGGATTACTACAATTCTGCTATAAAGTTAGTAGGCACAAAATAAACACGGTAACCTTCTGGACAGTGCAATGACTATGATTCGACAAAATTGCAAGCGCCCAGAGAAGCTCTGTCACACTGCATTTTCCATGTGGTTTTTTTAATGACAAAGAATGAAGAACACACATTGTCCCTAACCATCCGAATATAATAGGAGACTCCTCATCTGCTGCTCCTCAGGGCTGCTTCAAAAAGCCCAGTATATATCTTATAGGCTACAGAATAAAAATCAGATAAAACTTAAAATTCATAGCATACATTCAGCAGATCTTATCAGTATAAACATTAAATATTTTCTTACCTGTCTGATGTTGTGTCACTTGGTACTTGATGCTTTACTCCCGAACCATTCTTAATTGATTCTTGTCGTGTGAGCCCTTGAGATCTGTTTTTGTCCGACACTTGTGTGGATAGGTCACCTGGTGGTCCTTGGTACTGCGAATGCTCCTGCAGCTTGGCTTTCTTCTCTTGAGGTGCTTCCTCGTTCCGCAGACCTCGAATAGCTTCTTGGTCAGGCTGCTGGGGTGCGTTTGATCCGCTGTTATAGAACCAGGCTCCTGATTTTGTAAGGATTTCTTGTTGTTTTCGGCACAAGTTACACACCCACATTACCTGTTCAGACATATTGAAATGGAAAAACTGTCAGATTGTAAACGCTGTACACAAAGTTTTCATCAAGCATACATCAACTGATTGCTGATGAAAAGGCCATTTCCAAAGGCAGAAAGAATACTATTCTAATTCTTTCTATTAAAATTACAACTGTTTAGCCACAGCACATAAAATGTGTCTGTACAGCCTTGAAGGAAATTGTTTTAGAAAAAAATACAAACACAAAAATACTTTTATTCCACTTTTGATTCATCATTTATAACACAAGGGGAAACCACAGATAGCAGCAATATAAATGAAAACGATCTACGTATTGACATTCCAGTGGTAGTAAATGTGAGATTTCAAAATGAGGACTATAGGTTCAGGATGATAGGATGACAGAAAAAAAAGGAACAATAAACTTTTAATCCATTCTCTTACTAAGTCAGAGCAAGGAACTTGGAATAGATCCTCTGCTGTTTCAAACAAGTAATTTTATAATTCTCCAAAATGCTCTGCTGGTTTACTTTCGCAGTGGTCTGTATTTCATATTTAGATAAGGAAGCTGACTTAAAGAAGTGACTCGATTTTCAAAGTTACTGTAAATTAAAGCCATTTGATAAATAAAGTAACACAATACATAAGGTAGTAAATCTCTCCACTTCATAACCAAGATTCAGCTTTCACTGTATGCTTTACTAAATTATTAAAATGATTACAGCTTCCCAGTTGTGAGATCCTGTGCGTAGTAATGAGAATTTTAATATTCTAAAATGTGCTGGCTTGCATAGCTTTTGTATCCGATCACCTTAGTCACCTGGCAGTACAGGAAATTGCCGATGACAATTATCTGTTCATTTCACATTCAGTTCTTATGCTATATGAGAATAAATCAGGATGCAATGAATCACACATAGCAAACTAGCTATGAATACAATGGCACACTCAAACGGATTCCTGTGTTATCTTAAAATTTGGATCGCTGATAGCATTAATTCACCATAAATTTAGTCTTTCACTCCTCAATCTTCATTCTTCTTTAGCCTTAACTCAGCTCTTCTGTTCTTCTTACATTTTTGTCTTAGTCTACAGACAAAATTGGTTCATTTTTATTCCATGTTCCTTGAACATCTACACTCAGCCTTCAATCCAGTTATGCCTCACTTCCGATCCTACACCAAGCTGCCACTTTTTTAAAGGGTTTACAGTACAGGGCATTCAAAGGCTTACATAGAATCACAGAAT
>NW_010138618.1:0-239 GCF_000699245.1 Pterocles gutturalis
AGCCTGTCCCGCGGCTCCGGGCTCCCTCTCCGGAGGGATGCTGGGGACCCCTGCAACCCCTGCTGGAAGGCACCCCATGGGGCTGAGCCCTCGGGAACAGGATCCTTGCAGGGCTCTGGATCAGGGGGTGCAGGGACAGGCCGAGGGGGAACGGTTTGAAGCTGCAAGAGGGGAGATGGAGATGAGATGTGAGGAAGAAATGTTTTCCTGTGCGGGGGGTGAGGCAGTGGCCCAGGGTG
>NW_010138618.1:372-4411 GCF_000699245.1 Pterocles gutturalis
GCCTGTGGGGAAGCCACTGGCACCCAGTCCTCAGCCGGTAGCACTGGGGGGGCTGCCAGCCAGACTGGGGCTGGGACCAGCGGGGTGGCTGCACGTGTGCCAGCCCCAGCGCTCCGCACGCCCCCGAGCAGCGTCATCCATCAGCTTTCTGAAAGGTGGCTAATTACAGCGTATGCTTTTCTGTTATGATTATTAATCATCCTGCTCCTGTACTTCACTTATTACGGAGCTGCCTGGGTTAGAGGGGCGAAGGCGCAGGGTCTCTTCGTGTGACGAGGTGGCACGTTGTCCCTGCTGCTCGGGACCCACATTGGGTGATGTGGCTGCAGGACATGGCTGCTCCCAGCATGGGGGGACAGCATGGGGTGTCCCCACCACTGGCCCCAGCGCAGCCCATGCTCTGCCTGGGAACATCCTGCTTGGCCAGGCTCCAGCAAGGTCCCTCCATCCCCTTCCCGGTGGCTCCAGCCCAGGGTGGCACACTGGCTTTGGAGCTCTTCTCTGCTGAGGTTTTGCTCCTGGGGTGTTGCTCCCAGGCTGCGTTTTGGCAGCCCTGGTGCAGAAGGTAAGTGATGAGCTCGTGAAGCAGCCACGCGCCCCAGGAGGCAAGAGGGGGAAGCAGCTGCAGGAGAAGGAGCAAATTCCCCTCTCGCATTTCATGAGCTGTGTTTGTGGCTCTGTGGGGGCAGGAGCCCCTGTCAGGAGCAGAGCACCGTTTTCCGAGATGCTCTGCTTGTAGCCAGGATACGTGCATGCCTGACTGTCACGTCTGTGCTGGCCAGGGCTGCTATGGGCTTGTGTTGTAAATCTCTCAGCAACGTCGTGGCGTGGGCTTTAACACTGACAGATGCCAGGAGGTCATTTCCCCAGGGCTCAGGTTCCCTGTCTCCGCTCCCGGCGCAAGGCAAACGTTGGGCCCCAGGTTGGTTCAGACGGGGAGCTTTGGTTCGGATAGGGAGCTTTGGTTCAGATGGGGCAGCTTTGGTTCGGATGGGGAGCTTTGGTTCGGACAGGGAGCTTTGGTTCGGATGGGGAGCTTTGGTTCGGATGGGGAGCTTTGGTTCAGATGGGGCAGCTTTGGTTCGGATGGGGAGCTTTGGTTCGGATAGGGAGCTTTGGTTCGGATAGGGAGCTTTGGTTCAGATGGGGCAGCTTTGGTTTGGATGGGGAGCTTTGGTTCGGATAGGGAGCTTTGGTTCAAATGGGGAGCTTTGGTTCTGATGGGGCAGCTTTGGTTCAGACAGGGAGTTTTTGTTCGGATGGGGAGCTTTGGTTCTGACGGGAGCTTTGGTTCGGATGGGGAGCTTTGCAAAGCCCAGAGTCCCTGAGCTGCATCCTGCCCTGTTTTGGGAGAGGAAGAAGGTGGATTTACAGGGGGGTCTCCTAGACCCAGGCTGGCTCTGAGCCTGTTGCTGAGTCCTCTCTGAGCTGGGCGGGTGCTCAAGGACAAGGACACTCTGGGGGATGTGGCCAGCAGCTGGTCTCAGTGACAGACAACGATGGCAGAACATCAGGGGGGAGTCCCCAGGGATGGGCACTGCCACCCTACATTTGCCTTCCAGACCCTCCTCGTCCTGCCCACAACGTTAACGGGCTTCTGCACATTCCAAGTTCTCCCTGTGCAGCAGAAACTTCCTGGGAATCCTCAAAAAATAACCCTCAGTGCCCATCCAGGGACCACTGTCTAAGACCAAGTTCAACTCCAGTGTTCCTGACGGGTCCCAGTGGAACGGGTCCCTGGCAACAAGGCGTTTGTGGGTGCAGCTGGAGACGAGGGGTCCAGCTCAGCCTTAGTTCCCATGCGGTTCAACGGGTACTGAAGTTGTTGAGATCCAGGCCAGGTTTAATCTCAGCCAACATTTCCCAGTAACAGCTGAGACTCATACCTGGCTGATGGTTCGGTCCAACTGCTTGGGTCGAAGTAAGAGTAGAGCACCCACTTGTCCTGCTCCCCCCTTCCCTCGGTTCAGAGGCGTTTTTCACCTTGGTAGAGAAATAAAGATGCTCGTGGAATATTAAACACCTCCCCAAAGCCCCTGCTGCTGATGAGCGGCTTCTGCGCCTCGTTCCCCGGTACAGGCAGTGACCTTTTCAAAATGTTGTACGTTGTGGTTGTATCTAAATGTCTTCTCTCCTGAGAGCATCTTGTGGAGATAAAGATTCAGACATGATGTCTATCAAGAAGAAAAGCAGATTGCGGCCAATCTGTGGCTGCCTGCGCAGTCTTGCCTGGGCCACGTGCTCAAGAATCATAAGGTTGGCTCTAAAAATAAGCGGTGGCTTCTTTTGAGTTGTCTCCTTGGCGCCTTAGCTCATTAGGGAATCCTCGGTTCTGGGTTTTCACAGCATTTGCGAGGGCTGGGAGTTTCCATGGGGGAGGAAAGCGGAGAGTCCCTGTGGTCACGGCTGTTGAGGACTCGGGTAGGACTCAGGATGGGATCGCGGGGTGGAAAGACAGTTCCACGAAGACGTCAGTCATGGCTTTTGCTGGGTAGAAAGGGTCAGTCCTGTCTCTGCTGCAAGCTTGTGCAGTCTCGCTGCTCCAGCATTGTCTGGGCTGGCCCCGAGACCTGGGGCTGCCGGCAGTCACCGAAATAGCTCCCTTCTATATCAGGTTTTCATGGTTTTCAAGCAGACCCTCTAAGTTGTGCTTCAGGACATTTTCTGCAGAAACCCAGCAGGAGCCTGTCTCCTCACACACGCATCTCTCCTTTCGTGGTTTCTCTCCCCATTTCTGGGAGTCGTCGGGAAAATCTGCTTCTGTTCGAGCAGCCTCCAGCAGGACACGAGGGTGACTGTCGGGCCACGGGTCCCAGCCCTGCTGCTGGGCTCTGCCCTTGGGTGCAGTCGTTGGCCAGCCGGTGCCCCAGGGACTCCTGGCCACCAGGTCCTGCAGGGACAAGCCACCGTGGTGTGGGGGACCCACCGTCCGGAGCCTGGTGGGTACCCTCCTGCCGCCGGGGCTGCCCCGCCGCCCACCCAGGCGCTCGGTTTTGCTGGGAAATGAACTGACCCAGAGAAATGTCCTCTAGGTGCACCCAGGGTGGCAGAACCAGGAGAATTTGTTTCCCAGCCAGACCCTGATGGGATTAGGACTAACTCTCTGCTCGATAATTCTCCATTAGGACTAGTGATTGATTTTCTTCCTTCCTATCCCCAGCTCTCTCCTCCTGCCCCGTTGCAGCTGGATTCCTCTCATTGCTAATTGCCTGATCACTAGAATGTCATCAGAGCCAGGCGCGGGGACTTCACTGGCCTCCTCTGAGCCTCCAAATTTTCTGCCTCTTAGTTTATGCCTGAGCTCTGATTTAATCTCCACTCCCCAGCATCAGCTGGGTTGTTTCTGTTGCCCTCAGCAGAGGGAGAAACCTGCTGGTTGTCATCCCTGGAGCCAGGGAAGGTCCTGGGGACACTCCTTCAGCTCCTCCCCATCACCTCCATCGTCCCAGTGCCCCCCAGTCTTTTCTGGGGCTTTTCCGAGCTCAGTGTGGCCACAAACCCACTGATTTTGCAGCCTTGAGACAATGGATAAAATAAAGCCGCAGGAGCCACAGGTTTATTTTTGGGTGGTGGCAAGAGAAACCCCGGAGACCCTGAGCAGGTCACCATCAGTCCAGTGTCCCCAGAAAACCACTGGCGCTGAGCAACGGCCCCAGTGACTCTGCTCCGCGATGAGCAAAGCCACCCGCAGCGGCCACTGGGAAAACACCGTTCAAATCCCTGACAGCACATTCGGGCATGGAAATTTGCTCTGTCAGCTCTGTAAAATGCCTAAAAGTCACCCTGGGGGCCGCATCAGCCCGTGGGTGCTGTAGGTTGATGTCGGTGGCACCAACAAGAGCAGAGCACGGAGCAGACTGCCCGGGGACCCGCTTCTCTCCCTTTGCAGCCCAAAAACTCTGTGAGGGAGCTTCATTTCTGCTGGCTGTTGCAAGGCAGAATTGAGAGCTTGGCGTTTCCCAGCCGGGAGGAAGGAGCAGACGTCTGGACGGGGGAGCTGGGCTCGTTGGCTGGTCTGGAGGAGCTCGGGCTGGCTCTG
>NW_010138619.1:0-1141 GCF_000699245.1 Pterocles gutturalis
GCGATGGGATTGGGGTGGGGATGGGATGAGGATGGGAGGGGATTGGGATGGGATTGGGATGGGGTGGGGATGGAGATTGGGATTGGGATGGGATTGGGGTGGGATGGGGATGGAGACGGCGATGGGATTGGGATTGGGATGGGATGGGGATTGGGATGGGATTGGGGGGCGGTGGGATGGGGATAGGGTTGGGATGGGGATATGGGGATTGGAATTGAGATCAGGATCGGGATTGGGATGGGGATGGTATTTGGGATTGGGATGGGATGGGGATGGAGGCAGGATTGGGACTGGGGATGGGATTGGGATGGGTTTGGGATTTGGAATGGGATTGGGATGGGAATGGGGACGGGGATGGGAATGGGATGGGATTGGGATAGAGATGGGAATGGGATTAGGATTGGGATGGGGATTGGGATGGGGATTGGAATTGAGATCAGGATCGGGATTGGGATGGGGATGGTATTTGGGATTGGGATGGGATGGGGATGGAGGCAGGATTGGGACTGGGGATGGGATTGGGAGGGGGTTGGGATTTGGAATGGGATTGGGATGGGAATGGGGACGGGGATGGGAATGGGATGGGATTGGGATAGAGATGGGAATGGGATTGGGATGAGGATGGGGATTGGGATGGGATTGGGATAGAGGTGGGATTGGGACTGGGGGTGGGATTGGGATCAGGATCAGGATTGGGATTGGAATTGGGATCAGGATTGGGATTGGGATTATGACCCTCCCCTTGCCCCGAGGTGCACGCATACATCATGAGCCGCCTGAAGAAGGTGATGGGATGGGGATTGGGACTGGGACTGGGATTGGGATTGGAACTGGGATCAGGATCGGGATTGGGATTATGACCCTCCCCTCGCCCCCAGGTGCACGCACACATTATGAGCCGCCTTAAGAAGGAGATGGGATTGGGACTGGGACTGGGATTGGGATTGGAACTGGGATTGGGATTGGAATTGGGATCAGGATCGGGATTAGGATTGGGATTATGACCCTCCCCTCGCCCCCAGGTGCACGCACACATTATGAGCCGCCTTAAGAAGGAGATGGGATTGGGACTGGGACTGGGATTGGGATTGGAACTGGGATTGGTGGAATTGGGATCGGGATTGGGATTAGGATTGGGATT
>NW_010138620.1:0-261 GCF_000699245.1 Pterocles gutturalis
CACTTGCTGTGCCCACGGATTGCCCCAGCCTGCCAGCCCTTCGTTTTGGGAAGCATAAACCCCCCTTCATAATAACCCCTTGGCTGCCAAGGTATTGCTAGCTCCGTGGCTCTCCCAGGAAAGGAGAAATGTCACTTGGTTCAGTTAAAACTTTATTTTTGCGGTGAACTATGTGGAAACCAAGTAGTCGCCATCCCAACTGGGAGCCTGAAGCTGTTTGGGGCGGTGGGGCCGCCCTGCTGATGCCCCTACTGCTGCTGG
>NW_010138621.1:0-8595 GCF_000699245.1 Pterocles gutturalis
GTACTTATGAAGGGCAAGAATCTGTGTAGTACAACGGTTAAAACAGCAGTTGCTTTAAGCCTTTTACCAAAAAACAAACCCCCAAAAAACAACTCCCCACACACAAAAAAACCCCCAAACAACAGGCTGGAAAGTATGTATCTTAAGAAACAAAACTTCAAAAAGTACTTTTGGTAACCTGCTAATAATCAGGTTTTCTAGGCTGCTGTGTTAAGAGAACATTCAAGAACCACAGATAAAGCACAGCAGGTTGTAAACCAATGTAATTGTTGTCTAGCTTTACCAAAGCCTAACGAAGCAGGTGACTGGGAAGAGCAGCATAGATTTACCAAAGGCAAATCATGCCACACTAACCTGATACCTTCTACAACAAAATAACATTTTCTGTCAACACGGGTAGAATAGTGGATATTGTTTACCTGGACTTCAGCAAAGCATCTGACACTGTTTCCCACAGCCTTCTCCTGGACAAACTGGCAAGATACAGACTGGATGGGTGGTCTAGGAGACGGGCAGGAAACAGGCTCCCAGGCTGCACTCAGAGTAGAGATGCACGGTTTTCACTCAGCCTGGCAGCCTGCCTCAAGTGAGGTCCCCCCAGGGACCAATACTGGGCCCCACGGTGTTCAACATCTTCCTGAATGATCTGGTCGACGAGATTGAGAGCACCATCACCAAGTTTGCTAATGACACCAAACTGGGTGGTGAGGTGGACACATCAGAAGGGAAAGCCATCTCACAGACAGACCTGGGCAGGCTGGAAGGGTGAGCCAGCAAGAACTGCATGGAGTTTAACAGAGACCAGTGCAAGGTCCTACAGCTGGGACAACACAACCAAAGAGCCCAGTACAGGCTGGGACCTATGTGGCTGAGGAGGAGTGAAAGGGACCTGGGGGTCCTGGTGGACGACAAGTCAGCAGTGTGCTGCTGCAGCAACAGAGGCAAACTGGACCCTGGGCTGTACCTGCCAGGAACATTACTAGCAGAGATAAGAGATGTGATCATCCCACTCTACCAAGCACTTCTCAGGCCACACCTGGAGTACTGTGCCCAGTTCTGGTCTCCACAATTCAAGAAAAGACACAGAGAAACTGGAGAGGGTCTAAAGGAAGGCAATGAAGATGATCAAAGGCTGTAGAACCTGCTCTATGACGAAAGGCTGAAGGAGTTAGGTCCTTTGTCCCTGGAGAAGAAAAGGCTCAGGAGGCCTCATCACAGTTTCCCAGTACTTACAAATGTGGCTACAAAAAGGATGGAGGCTCTCTCTTCAGAAGGGGCAACAGGTAGAAATTGCACTAAGAGAAGTTTCATATTGATATAAGAAATTTTTTACACTGAGAAGAACCAATCACTGGAACAACCTCCCCAAGAATGTGGTGGAGACCCCATCAACGGGAGGTTTCCAAGACAGGATGGGGTGGGGTGTTAGATAATCTCATGTAGGCTCCCTTTCCCATGACAGGTTGACCCAGATGATCTTTGAAGATCCCTTCCAACCTGGGCTGTTGCATGTTCCATGATTCTACGTAGCATAACCCCACCTAAAATTTAAGCCAGAATTTAGCTGGGCAGATTCAGCTGGAAAATTGTTAAAATATTGCTGTCTACATTCTGCAGAAGTTTCAATATATATGTCTCAGAATACGTAATTCAGTCCTTGCAATCAGAAGAGTGGAGAAGCCAGCATTAAAACTACACTAGAAACTACAGAACAGTAACTTCTCCCCCTTTATTAAAGGATTTAAAAGACCAAGAGTATCAAACTCGCAGAAGCAGTCATCATTCGCCTCCCCTCCCTGACCTGGAAAAGCACTGTATCCCAGAGATCAGACTCTGCAGGAAGCTGGGAATGATGCACAAGGGCAGCACACTGCGCTATTCCTCCCCTCAGCAACTGGCACTGGTCACGCTGGAAGGTATGGCTGCAGCCTATGCTCACCATTGGTACCAATTTTTATTAAATTTATTAATTTATGTTAGAAAGATCAAACTTCCAACAAACAGCTCATTCTAAGCTAACTAAAAATGGGAAGAAATCCCAACCTAGAAATGGGACAGGAATAAGATTAAAAAGGGAATGACTCTTGAAACTGTTAATTCATATCTCCTATTGATCAGGTCCTGAGTTTCTTCCCAGCCCCAGCCTTTTAACTTCCCTTTGCCTCTTTAGATCATTTCCTTCTCTGATTTTCCTGCTTAAGTAGTTTACAGGACAAACAACAGAACAGCCATTTCTAGCCTACAAGAATTTGCTAAAGACTAACAGTTTCAAACCAATTTATTTACTCAGTATCAAAATTACCTTGCTTTCACTTCTGTGACTCAATAACTTAATCGACTTGTTCCATACGCTTCTCGTTTCTAGAAATGCTTAGCGCATAAATTCATGAAAGATTAAGGATAGCGATAGCAGAAATCATAAGATGTGACACTGTTCATATAACAGAAACTCTCTGCTTAAGTATCTCAAACCATAGACACCTTAAGCTTTTCTTCTGAAACTCTAAGAGCTTCACAAATGTATCAAAATTCACATGCAGATGAGAAAACAGAATTTCACTAGTGTCTTTTGCATTTCTCCAGTCACAATGTGAAAGTATGAATTCTGCAAACTATTGCACATTTTTCCACTGCCTCTTACCAACGGTCACAGGTGGTAACGACAGTGAAGACACCTTTCTTTTTCAGTAATTTGGTGTCTATTAGCCCCAAAAATAGCTCCTTACAGTTGAGTGAAAAACATCGGATTCAGTGTTATGGTTCAGAGCAGTATAATGATTTTCAGATAAATTTATTTTACAAAGTTGCTCCACCATTGAGACTGAAACGGAATTTGTTGCACATTGAACTGGACTTAAAGAGCCCCCAAAAGGAGTCTTTAATTACACTGACAAATAAAAATCTGCCAAATACCGCAGAAGTCGATTTGTCTGCAATTTTATTTCAGAAACCTGAATTCCAATTCAAAGAAGCTTATCAAGTAAAAACCACAGAGAATTACATAATTAATAGTGTAATATCACAAAACTCAATTTAACACAGCTAATGCAAAGGAGTACAAGTGAAGACAAAAATTAAGCCAGAATTACTCAGTGCTGAAAAGGCAAGATTAGAACTGAATTCAGGAGCTGTCATAGCTCACTATGTAGGAATTGCAAAGATTATGCTGTGGCCAGGCAGTCTACAATAAAATAAAGAACAACAAGTAGCAAAATTATCTTCCCTAACTTTAGAAAAAAAAATGTTACTGGAATATTATTTCTGTTTCTCATGTACACACTTCAAAAAAATAAATTAAATATCAGAGTTCAAGGAAGGGCTACAAAAATGAGAGAGAGCAGAAGACTTAACTTGTAGGGATCAGTAGCTTGACCTATTTGGTTAACCAGAAAGGTTAACTGGTCATACAGGTGACAAGGCCTTTCAGTTCTGCTAACAAAAGCGCGGAAAGATTTAACACTTGGGAGTGAATATCAGATGCATTTGCTCCTCAATAGAGAAGGAAGTTTCCTAACCATATACACACAATACTGAGCCAATAACTTTGCTCTGAAAATCTTTATAAAACACACTTTTAAATCCAACTTCCAGTATACCTTCTATAATCTGCACTGAGATCAGTCCCGCCTGCTTCTGAAATCTATGAACGTGACCTTCCTTCTTAGCCTTTGGGAAAAATAAGTTCCCCCACACACAATATGCTCATGTTATTTGCAGCTTCCGAAGTACTTCTAGTATTCTAGCACTTTTTTTTTTTTTTTTTTTTTTTTTTAAATAGCACCTTCCTCTGCTGGTAGGTTGGTTGGTGACAGCTGGAGACTGAATGTCAGACAGAAGGCACAAATATTCAGAGACAGTACCGAAAATCCTCCTTAATCTTTCCCCCACGCTCAGGTAAGACTGATCTGACTTGCAATTAGGGCAAATTTTCTCTCAGATCAGGTAGGATATCTCTTACTATTTTTTAATGATCTTCTGCAACATGAAGCACAAATTTCCAATCTGAATCATTCAGGTATACCTTACCCGAGAAATTTCAGCAACAAAAACTACACGAGTTCCCAAATACTTCAGCTTGTCTCAGTGGCTTTTTCAATGCATTCACCAGTTTAGTCCACTGAAACTGAATTGATTAGGTTACATGTCTTTTAAAAGAAAAGGTCTCTCTATGCCTTGTTGACACAACTATAAAATTTGTTGAACAGAAAATACTGGTGACAAGCATTTTTTCCAGCCTGCTTTATTGCTGCATTAAATTTTGTCACTGATGTCACACAGACTCAGTGACACGCACCACTCAGTACTACACAAGAATGAATCAAGTCACTCATACTCATTTGCATTCTCTAATTGTGCAGAGAGTATCTGATGCTAAAGCAATGTAAAAGTCAAATATTTTTCCACTATTAATATTCATGGATGGTGGTGGCACCAGAAAAAGAAAAAGTATATTTTTGCCATCAGGGTCATGAGTCCACAGAAAGAGGTTTAACCCAAATACTGCTTATTTTTAGGTTTCTGTGAACCCACATGCACTTCCCAAGCCTCACAGTAAACACGCCAATAAGCCAACGCCCTCAGATTTTTTTGAACACAGGTCAAATCAGAGCACCGGCTTTCCAAGGGCAGGGCCCCAGCTTTATCCAACAAGTATTTAGAAAGCTTGAGACAAACTCATCAGCGTGTCTGACCCAAAAATGAACACTGGCCTTAAACTGAAGTTACAAAAGCTGTTAAGACTTTTAATTTCAACATTGGATTTGTGGAAAACACAAATGCACAAATTAAGTTTCTCAAAGGAAGAGACAAAACCAACCAAAGCAAAGTTAGATGTTTGATTTGCCAATGTAATAAATCAGGTAAGAAAATTTCTGTAATTTTAACATACACACATTTGAAATCAGATTTTCCTAGGAAAAAACCACACTTAAAAGTCATTAACGTCCTCAAATTCCTTAGCAGTATACTCCACACTATCCCTCAAAGGAAAGCCATCTGCTTACATAGGGGTGGCACTTACCCAAGAAGTCTACTGCTGCTTCACAGAATAGCAAGTTCAGGGAGATGTGCAGTAGTTTTACCAGTGGCTTTAGACAGAAATGAGAATTAGGCCAGGACCTATGATTGAGGACAAGGTTTTACCACTGTCCATCATAAACTCAGGGATGCTTCTGACACAGCATGTCAAGAAGAATGCAGAGCACAGGCTCTTCCCCACAGCAGCGCTGCATGAGAACTGTGGGGTCCATAAAGCAGCTTTACCAGACGGCAGAAGACTCCAGAGCTCATCTGAATGCAGGACACAGTACGAGCTGCAAGTTGTCTAATGTGAAGTCACACACATGCTCTAGGTGCAAAGGCAAGAAAAGATGAAAGAGAAGCTTCCTTCTTCCCTCAAGATTTTCTTTTTACCTCAAGGTTCAGCAAAACATGCAAAATGAATAAGACTCCTCCACTATGCAATATAACCACAACATTGTTTCACTCTTCCTATAAGGTTTTATACGTAATATATTCTGACGGTACTATCCATCCAGTGCTACCCTTCTTTTTTTAAATAAAGGAGAATGGACATTCTAAAATTAGACATGAAAATCTACATTTATTAAAATGTTTGTTACAGTTTTCAGAAAGGCTATACCAGATCAGTGTCTGGTAAAAACCAAACACGAAAAAAAGACCCCACTCACATACCCAATGCTATTACAGATATAAAAACCAAAAAAACTTACGTTGAAAATTTAAATTATCTTTAATGTTCACCATTGTTCAAGCCACTCAGAACCTACGCTTTCAAAAAGTGCTGTCAGTAACAAGAACTCCTACAAATGACGGAAGAAATTAAAACTCACTTTCGAACAGGAACAGATACTTCCCTGATACTCTAAAAATGCAAGAAATGTCAGTAACTAAGTATTCACATCTAAAATATTAGTATCATGATGCATAAAGGATCAACTGAAATGCAGCAGTGCATAGGCAAAGTGGCCCCATTTTGGCCAGGATCCAGCCATTTTCATGTAGACTGAATAGCGAGGGATGAGATTTCAGAAATGTGTTGGCAATGAACTGAACAATGTCCTTTAACCCTTTGAACTGTTCTGCAAAAACAATTTATTCCAGAACAGCTGGATGATATTTTGTATCTTTACTTACTTACAGGGGGGAGAAAAGTAGTTATAGAGCCCTCTTCCCTCAGTTAGAGATAAAACAGTAAAAACAACGCCCTAGGCTTGTTAAAACTAGGATTTCACTTTGTGCAAGCACGAGAGCTATTTCTCTGGATTTAGCTGACATCATAAACCTTAAGTATGCTCGGGCAGCATTTGCTGCTACTCAAAATTATGTCACAAACCTTAGTAATAAAATTCAATAATGATATAAATTTCTTAATGTTCTTCAGGACAAGGTAAAAGAGTTATTAGCAATTAGCACAGACACCGTGAAAGACTATGAAACCACAAAATGAAGGATGAAGAGGCCACATAACAGAGTGTGCCACTACTTGGCAAGAGAGCCATGAGGTGAACTTACTGTTTCTTGATGAATTCATGATTAATACAGCTATAACTTTGGAGACCCTACATCAAATACCCCCCAAGTAAAAAATCCTGCATTATTATGAGACTGGCTGGTTGAGATCTTTGAGATGGAACTAACCTGAATATTCATGATGCATGAATTTTCTGGCAGAGAATCTAAGTAACTCAGGAATTACTACAGTGATTAAAGAGCGTGCAGGCATTATGGTGGAACCAGTAAGTCTGATATGCAAGCAGCACAAATGTTGTTGATGGGTGTGTTACCAGTTTGAGCCAGAAGAGAGGGCATCAAAGTACACAAATGAGGAAGAGGCTAATACGAAGACTGGAGATTCCAAGTAGGCTTGAATCAGGCAGACAAAACAGTAGAGATGTTACATTTTTCATTAATTTCTCACTCACGTCCAACTGAGGCTTTTCTAGGTAGCACCCCCCAGTTCTACTGTAGCACTTCCCAGTTTTGATGGGAGAGGGAGGAAATGACGGAAATCTGGATAAATTATGAGACCAGTTTAGTCTCCTGACACATTAGAATTGGACAGAATTTTAAAAGCCTGTATGCAGAAGGAAAAAGTACCTTTGGAAAAGTATTAATTTTGATGTAAACCTTCCATGCTATATTTTATACTGCACTTGCACATGAAAACAGCTTTGAAAACTGAGCCTCACATATGTATCATCATCCTGTTTCTAAATGAGACAGCTAACAGCCAGGATTATTCAAATTCAAAAAACTCCTTTGCATGGTGATTAACCAGGCTTTTGGAAGTCCTTCAGGTAGATGAAAAAATTTTGGAATGCAAAGTGGTTTACACCATCCTTCATCCACCCTGCACTGAAAATTTCTGAACAGTGTTTACAATACATGCCCTATATAGAGAATATTAACACTGGCTTCATAGAAGTCTTAGAAGTGACAGTAAGACAAGTTTATCTCATTACATGGTTCCCAAATCCAAGAGCATTCTCTTTTCCATCCTTCAGAATGCTCCTGACAACTTTAATGTCCAGATTAAAGACATATAAACTATGGATAAAAGTCTTGCTGGAACTCATTTTCCTGTATTGTTGTTTGTTCCATATTAGGAAATTGTATGTCAAGAAACCCCCACAACTCTATTTTAGGAGTAACTCATTTCTGTTTTTCTTTTTCCCAGGGGAGTGTGAATGCACTCCCCACCCCAAAATTATGCAGTCATTTTCCTACTTCTAGGTAAACTTCAAGGGTCAAGCACACCCACACTGCAACAGATGAAACACCATGAGAAAACCTTCTTCCTGATCATGCTGTCTCCCTTGTCAGGCAAGTATTGCACAACTGAACATAGCTGCATACATGAACATTATGCAAACCCAGGACTTATCTTCCACCTGAGATTCTCACTGTTTCCACCTGACCATGGCAAAAAGATGTTATTTACTTTGCTCTACAGAATTACGTCTGGGGAGAAATGCAGTAGTCCACTTTCTCCAGTGACTGTAAATCATGCAAACGCAGTGTTTAATGGCCACTTTAGAGAAGTTACTTTCAGAATCACAAACACAACCGTCTACAGCAGCCCATACTTTTAACATTTCAGAAATCAAGGCCACTGTTACACTTTCTACTAAGCCCATTTCTTTATTTCTTAACTGGGACCATTCTAGTCTCCAGACAGTTATGTTATTCAACTACAGAGTCAAGAGAAAAGAGGAGAACACAAAAAACACAGAAAGGTGTGCACAAAGCATGTCATAAAGGTTCTGTTTGCACCGCAGGAGGACAAGGACTAATCCAAGCCTGAAACTTACTCAATTAATAGAATGGCTGTAGACCGTGGCACACCATGGTCTAGTCAAGCAACAGAACATCCCGTGCTCTGCTCTGCTGCTACAAAGTAGGCTCATTCACAAAGGCTCCCTTCACTAAGAGGCCAAACTGGCTGTATTTACGCTTTGGGTCTGGTTCCAGCCACCCAGCCCGAAATCCTAGGGGACACACATCCGCTCTCCTTCCTGCTCTTCCACACATAGAGCTTTGAGAGAGCTTGGCTTCACCAAGGGCAGATCTTGC
>NW_010138622.1:0-265 GCF_000699245.1 Pterocles gutturalis
GCCTGGCTGAGGGTCTGGGGAGTGCAGAGATGTCCTGGCTCCCACAGCCTCGGACCAGCCTGTTCCCCCTCGGTGCCTTTCCTCCCAGAGTTTGTGGCCCTGAGGCTGGAGAACAGCGACGGCTGCTCCGGGCGACTGCAGGTTTTCTACAATGGGACATGGGGCAGCGTTTGCTCCAACTTGATGACTCTCAACACTGTGTCACTGGCATGCAAGGAGCTGGGCTGCGGGGACGGAGGGGCCCTGGACACACGCCTGCCCTATG
>NW_010138622.1:895-1168 GCF_000699245.1 Pterocles gutturalis
CCCAGTGAGCTGCTCCTCCACGTGCCCTCTGGCATGGCAGGGCTCTGCATCTGTCCCAGTGCCACAGGAGGTCTTTGCCTTCCCCAGACAGGGAGAAGATTCGTGCTGTGGGAGGCGAGGGCAGGTGCTCAGGGAGAGTGGAGGTTTGGCACCGCGGCTCCTGGGGGACGGTGTGTGACGACTCCTGGGACCTGCGGGATGCCGAGGTGGCATGCAGGCAGCTGGGCTGTGGCCCCACAGTGTCTGCCCTGCATGAGGCTGCATTTGGGGAGG